>NW_008581960.1:28178-39912 GCF_000691845.1 Merops nubicus
CCTTTTTTACTGTTCATGATATCTTGTTTTCTAAGGTATCCTATGCAATGAAAACAATAGGAAAACTGTTCACTGTTACTTATATGAATGTTTTATTAATGTAAATGAACATTACATTTCAGTATTGCTTGAGAACCTCAGGCATATATCAGGATCATATATATGTACTTCTAGAGTACAGAAGACTATTCAATCCATTAGGAACTTTTCATATGTTACTCCCACTAAAGCAAGATGAGACACATTTATAACTATGAGCAAAGCAAAAAAATTAGTGGAAGAAAAACCTTTCATTTGGAGTAAGAAGGTTAATTTCCTGGGATTAAAAATAGTTGGACAAACACTACTATGAAATCCCCCTCATCTAGGAAGCTCCAAACTGAGTTAGAGCATGCTCAGAAGATCAGCCTAGGGGAAGAACTCTGCCCTGATCAGGGACTGGGAGCAACTCAGCAGATACTTTCTTCCTCTAGTTTATGTGGTTGAGGAGTGTCACTGATAGCATAGGTTATTTCTGACTGTCTGTTTTACCAAATAGTGAAACCTTTGACAAAGAAATTTTACTTCTCTGTATTTGCATGCCATTTTTATTCCTTAAATGGAATTTTATCTTTCAAACTTTATTGCTCTTATAGAACTTCTGCTATACTTTCTATCTCTGCCTACAAAGGTCTTCAATTTTACCATTGTAACCTGTGCTTTCCTTACAAAATTGTCTTCAATGACTTGTCTTCAATGATTAGGCAATTTTTTAAATCTGTGAAATGTTGACCCTTTTGTAAGCACTAGGGATTTATCTAGATCCAGGGGGTATAGAAGCAAACCATCCATACCTGGATGGTTGACCTAGCATTTTGTCAAATGTTTAGAAATGGGTATTCCCTTTGGTTGGAAGACCAATGATAAACAACTGTCCAATTTATTAAGGCTCCTTGGACATTGAAGTCTTTTCCTCCAGTGTGGGTATTTTTGAAGTCGATGAGAACATAGGATATCAGGCAAAGCAAATAATTCAAGATTTTAATGAACCCAAGGAACTTTGGGTTTTATTTATTTGATAGCTATTTTCTAATTTCTTTTGAAACCAACAACTAGCCAAATATCATGATTTTTTATGTCTCACAATGTAATGGATTTTGCTTGAAGGCTAAACTTAAAAATTATACCAGTTATCAATAATGTATGGAAAGCAATCTCTAATACAGAAAACACAGCTGGAAGATAGGTTGAGAAACTTAAGTAGTCCATCCTCAAGGACTCAAGTCTACTTCCTGAAGAAGAGATCAATTCTATCCACATAATTCTTGATAGATGTTAATAATTTCTTGAAGACCTCCAGTGATGCAGAGTCTACAGCTTTCCTCCACTAATAGCCCCAGAAGTTCACTATCATTATCTCACAAATTTCTCTTCTTCCTTTTCTTTTTCATAAAGTGTCTCTATACTCCTGTGTTCTCTCTGTGATGAATGGGTAATTTCCTTCCTTTTTAGAGTTTAAAATTACAGCTAAACTTTTATTACTTCTGAATATCTTCCCTGCTAAGACTAAGTGCTTGTATGTTCACACAAACTAAAGCCAAAAGGGCTACAAACAAAAACCACTTCAGAAACTATTTTTTAATTCAAATGAATATTCAGGGTCCTCTGCTGTCTCAACAGATTTTTCTGAAAAAAAAAAAAAAAACAAAACAAAAAACTTCTGTTTATGAAAGATGTAATATAAAACCCAGCACATTTTCCTATTTCTTCTCCCTTACCAGATTTTTGTATAATAAACAAAAACACCCAAATAAATAATTAACAAAAAATGACTTATTTATAATCAGAAATGTTTGGCTACCAGATGGTCCAGAGTATATCTTCATATAATAGCAGCTCAAGTATGGTTTTAACTCTGCAGGAACAAACAGCAGAATATTAATAAAATGTCAATTAGTTTAATTTAGTCTCCTATCTATTGAATATATATATTGGCACCTACATGGTTTTAATTTTATTTTGGGATTCCAGCTGCTATTGAAGGCAGAAAACTTTTAAACAAGTAAATTAAAAAGGAAAAAAAATAAAAAAAAAGTCAAAGACGAATAAATATGTCAAAGGATAGAAAGAAATAATTTTAAATGAAGCTGACAGGACACTTTGCTGGGAATATAAAACCCTTTTGTACATCTGCATTGTTAATGTCCTTGATTGTTTTCTTTCTGACATGAAACTGTAAACCTTATACTTATTAAAAATATTTTTCATTATTAGAATGATCCTAAAATATTCCTAAGTTAGTGTTTCTCCCCCTCCCCACTTCCTGTTTTCAGGCTCCTCAAGTTTTTTTGATGCATGAGTAGATTTTTGTGAAGTTTATACAAGCTTATTTTCCTCACACTTTGTTTTCAGACTCCTCTGAAATCCATTCTTAGATCCTAGATGTAAAGTCACAGTTTTATGTACTTTCCTGAATTACCCTTGTGTTAAAGGCAAGGCTAAGAAATTCAACAATTAAAATGAATTCACTGTGAGTTATTCAGAAGTTTGTATTTGACCCTCCCTCACACACAAGGTGTTTGAAGGGTAAGGGTGATAAAAGTAAGGCCTAATAGCTGAAACTGAAATGTAACTTTAACTGTTGTACTGGATCTGGCTGGGATGGAAGTAACTTTCTTCATGTCTGACTGTATAGTGCTGTTTTGGATTGGTGACTAAAACAGTGTTGGTAACACAGCAGTGTTTTAGATCTTACCAAACAGTGTTTGCTGCAACAAGGGTTTCTGTTTCTCCTCTGCCTCTTTGCCATGAACAGGCTGGAGGTGGGCAAGAGATTGGTCCACAGGCAGGACAACCCACCCAAACTAGCCACAGGGATATTCCATACCATAGAATGTAATGCTCATTAACAGAAACTAGAGTGTGTGGAGCGGTTGTCTTCCATGTGGGGATTGTCTTCCAAGTTAGTCATTGCTTGGACTGTCAGGGCATGTCTCACAAAGGAAGGCGTTAACTGCCTTTGTGTTACTTGGGTTGTCCCCTCTTTCATTCTCTTGAACCATGAATTTTCTTGCTTTTGGTGCTCTTTTCTCGAACCAAATGTTTTTTTGATTGTGCTGTTCCTGGTTTCTCTCTCTTCCTGCTGGGGACAGGAATGAGTGAGAATCTGGGTGGGTGCTCACTTGCTGGCTGTGGTCCCCCCATCACAGATGTTCACAGTTGCAACAAGGGAATCAGTGTTTGATGATTAAATAGGGCTGAGATCAATGCTGTTGCAAAAGTAATATAGGTACCCGAGTTCATTGGGCTATGCCTACCTGCTGCAGTAATATTGGGTCGTGTATGTACTGGGTCTCAAGGTCTTTTTGTTTTCTGACACAGGCTGGCTGTCACTAATCTGCTACCTGGGCTTGATAAATCCATACTGTTCCTAAGAGGGACAAAGATGGCAATACTTGACGTAGGTCCAAACTGTCACGTTGGGCTCCATGCATGCCTGCTCTGATTAGAGTTCATGGTGCGTGCATGGGTCTGATTTTAGGGTCTGAGATAATCTAGGATTCGTTTCACCCAATTTCCGAAATTTATACTGATGTGTTCCAGTCTCACTGAGGTGAGAAAAATTATGGTGTCAATGCTGATTGAACTCTGAACTAAGATTATGTTCAGTTTGGTGCTTAAATTGCAATGTAGTCTTAACCTTTAATTTAAAACTACAAATGTCCATACAGGTAGATGTCAGAAATGACTACATTGAAGGAAAACCATTAAGATAGTATTTTAGGACTACTTAACTTTCTGTCTGTACTGCAGTGTGAAGTTCAAGGCCTGTACCTCCCTGATAGTTCATCAGAGAACAGCCACAACTTTGTCTTTTGTAGGAAAACTCCCACATTTCAACTTAAAGTGCTGTACCAGAAAAGTCTAACCTCCTGTCCTTGCCATGATGGTTGTTAGAGTTACATGGATAGCTCTCTCTTTCTAGATTCCATCTTCTTTTTTCAGTCTTTTCTGTGAGGAAAAAATACATCATTTCATGCTGTTTATAATAATTTCCTTTAGGGAAGGATTCAGTACTAGAGTGAACACATCTACCACTGAATTATCTGATGCAAAATCATGCACAGGAAGGAGCTTGGTTCCCTCCCTCCATCCATCTTTTTTCCCAAGCAGAAATACATTCCTGTGTTTCAGGCATACAGGCACATGTGCTTTTTGAACACCAGACTGATCTTTTATTTATTTATTTATTTATTTTAACTTACATGTATTTTACCTCTAGATAAACACCCATGACCTTATACTCTTCTCAGAGCTTATATTGATATTTTCTCTGGAACCCAGGTTTTTGCAGTGCTACATTGCACTAGAATTGTTCATGCCATTTAAATGCTGTTTTGCTAGGGCATAGTTTTGTTTATTTCTATGATATAGGTACTGCATATAGCCCAGAACCGTCATCAACCACACTGGTTGCAGAAAGATAGATTAACATTATCTCCAACATGTGAATCTTGAAGGTTCATTTCAATTATTATTTTTAAGATGTTCCAACAGAGAACAGAGCCCCTTTGCACGTGGGGCTATGTAAACATGCAGCAAGGGATGGTACTCAGTCTGAAGAGTATACAACACAAATAGACAACAGAGTGTTGAGGGAAATCTTTCTTAGAGACTTGCCTAAAGTCACACTGTGG
Source organism: Merops nubicus (assembly GCF_000691845.1). Lineage (NCBI taxonomy): Eukaryota > Metazoa > Chordata > Aves > Coraciiformes > Meropidae > Merops > Merops nubicus. The sequence goes on from NW_008581960.1 coordinate 32,855, forward strand.
GAAGGGCTGGGAATAGTATCTAGGTCTCCTAATCCCCTCAAGTCTGTTGCTTTTTTTCACTAAGCCATGTTGTCTCCCTCTATTTAATTCCCTCTTCCTTTTCTTTATTCTACTGGATAAAATTCAATACAACAGCATGGGTTCCCATATGCAAATAGACATTCAGTTAAGGGGGGGAAAAAAATCCACAAAACCCCACCCTTTGGAAAATGTCCACTTCTAACGTTTTGTTATAGTGTTATTTGAATAGGTTAGCAGCAACATTTATGACTTTGCCTATGGGATATTTGTATAGGGAATTTGGATGAGTTTTTATTTGCAGTCTTTGAAGGAGTGCTTTAAGATGACCTGCAGTTTGGTTTGTGCTGTATGCATGTGTCTCTGAACTTGTCATGCATGGAATAAAGAAAAGACTGGCATTGGGCTGGGAGAAGGAGGAAAATAAATGACTTCCAGTGGTTCTCATTATTACTTTTATATACAGTGCATGCCCATTATCAACTCAAAGAATTTCCTATAAATTCAAAGTTAATTGGAATCTCATCTCTAGATGGTTCTTGGTATTACTTTTAAATTCAGCTGGAAGACTTTATTTATTTATTTATTCACAAAACCGTGAAGATTCAAACAGTTTTAAATAACATTTCTAGGTCACATGACATGCTTGACTACTGGGCATTCCTCATAACTTCCATACCTTTTCTGCTTATCTTTTTTCAGCTGTATTATGCAGCTGGAAACAAAAATCATATTAATGCACAGGTTGTTTTATAAGCTGAAGATCTTGTACAGTAGTAAGCATAGAGGACTGTGAACCAAGCTTCTTGGATTCTCCTCACTGGAACAGGTTTGTTGGTGATCTTTGCAGAAGATGTTTAAGGTGACATTTTTATATATGTACACTAAAACCAAGATCCCTTTTAGACATTTTCCTTGAGGTCTTCTGAATTCTGTGTAAGCAGAAGCCTGAGTGTAAGCAGAGACAATTCAGTGTTGGCCCTGAAGCAGTTAGCAGGTGGTAAGCACACCTGCAAGAAGCTCTGTGTTGTGATCACTGCTTGCAATGGGCTTCCTTCCCCTTTCACACAAGTCCTATGATTTGCCAGAGAAGATCCTTGAATCCCGTTGAATGCTGTATCCCCAAACTGAGTTTGAATGGTGCATCTCAGAGAGGACTCTTGTGAGACATCAGGAGTGAAATCTTTACCCTTCTCAGTGTTTTATGTGTGAGAAAAATACTAGAGGTGGTTACTCTGGTAGGAAAAACTGCCTATTGATAAAAAGATGATGTCACAGCTAGTTTATTTGCTATCTGAGTTCAGTCCTGTGTCTTCCCAGAGATTAGTTATGTTACTTGGGACAAGTCATTTCTCAGTCATATAGCATCTCTGTTTCTCCTGTTGCAAAATAGGGAATAACAACTATCCTTTGCCTTGTTTGCTTAAACAGCAAATTCTGCAGGCAAGACAGAATTCTTTATTATGCATATGAGCAACATCTGGCCTAGTGTGCCAGGTGCGCAAATCATTTATTTATGTAATTAGTTAAAACGTGAGCTAAACTGTGATAACAAATCCATGTAGACACTCTTAGTCCAGGATGAATATAAGGTAAGTAGAACAAATTCGCTTTCTTTTAAAAGCTTAGTGTGCATTACCCCATATTTGCTACAGGCTAAGCACACATGAGTTGTCCCAGATGAGTTGACACAGGATCATTCATTCCTCCCTCTTGTTCACATGTTTGGGCCTTTACACACCTGACTATGATGCTTTTAGTAAAGCACGGGATGTTTACAACGTTAGTTGTACTGGACTTGACTTTGGAGGACACCTAAAGCTCCTCACCCTTTTTTAAGCAATATCTTTTTTTCTCCCTGGAATACTTCAGGGATACAGAAATTGCAGGCAACTCAGTTCCTCCAGAAAAAACTTTTGCTTTGTGATCGATTAAATGTCAGTTGAATAGCCAGAATTTTGGGGAAGTAAGAGCTAACAATTAGTGTGATGACTACTTTTTCTGCACTGGCAAATAGATGTGTGTTCATTTATCTTCTGATCCAGCGCAATGTCAAGCAGGTTATCTCAAACCATCTGTGTTTTGCATTAACTAGTTTGTCTTCAAATTAAAATGGGACAGGAGAGATGAGCTTTTACATACAGCTATAGTGCTCATCTGAGATCAAGCAACTGAAAACATAATTTTCCAGAGATTATGGTGCCTGCTGTATTTCAGGTCAGAGATGTGCATGCTGTAGATACAGCACATAACAAAACTAGTAAGACCAAGGGCCAGGCAAGACCGGGACAAACACAAGGAACACAGAACTGGTATGGTTTTCCAGATGATTAGTAGCATAAGTCCCTATACCATGTCAGGTACCTCTGCATCAAATTCAGCTCTTGATCAGAAGATAAGATTCTAGAGAAATACACTAAATTTTACTGGATTCACACCGGCAGGATGGTTGATAAACATCAACCACAAGTGCTTAGCAGGATCAGAAAATACTTGCTTCCATTCTAGAAATGTAGTAATAACAGATCCTTGCTGTGTGTATCATTTCTTCCACTTATCTTCTCAAATTCAGATTTTATATGCCTTTAAGAAATTTAAATAATTGTTTTTCACTTATATGTCCTTCTCCCCATGTGGATTAATCTGTAAGGTGCTGTGGTTTGTATTTTTTTTCCCCTCCTTGTTCTTTTTGTTTTATTTTGACTTTGCCAACCAATATTAAGTGGGACTGGCTTTTCTTTGTATCTTTACTGGCAAATCTATATTAATAACAACATCAATACTGTATTAAACCTGCACTGTGGGAATAATTTGTAATCACACTGAAATTAGTAATGTCACATATCACATGGCAAGTCATAGAGTATGGAAAGTAGAACTACAATTAGTTTGGGTTATTATTACCTTATTATGGCCATTTAAATAGGGTGTAATTCTGGGAATTTAAAGGTCATTTTGATTTATTTAGTTTAGTTTGTTATGTGTTTAGAAAACTAATTAAAGAACAAACAACATGGTTATATCATTTTTAATGGAAAATATATGCAAAGGGGCTACTAATTCTGAAACCCAACAGAATAATGAACATTGTTATAATTTTCAACATTCAACATTATTTCCTCTCAAAAACGATTATTTTTCCCTTGCATTAAAATAGTTTCACGCAATTTTGCTCTTAGTATTTCGAAAGGGATGTCCTATGAACATTTCCCCCCAGGCCTGGAAGACTAAATGATTTCTAGTTAGTTTAAGCTTTCAGAAAAATGACAAAAATAAACAAAAATGGAGAAAAATAACAATCTCTGAAATAGCCTTTAATCCCCATGACTGACCTACAATTTGTTCACAAAATAATGACTGCCAATTGTTTAATGTTTCCACAAAGCCTTACACTGTAATGGCAATCCTTTTGCAGTGCCTATTCATTGAAGTACCTAAGCTTATATTTACACTTAAAAAAAAATCTTGGGGTGCCTTAAGCTTCAAGCAGCTTGAGCACCTACAAAATTGTAAACCAGGTTTAAACATTTTGTTCAACAGGGAAGGATATTTTCTCTGTCTTGAATATTTTGAAGAACTGGACCACAGTGAATAATGCTGTTTAACTTTGCTCTCATTTGAAGCCTGCTCTAAGATGGACCATTACAAATATTGACCCACAGAACCCAGGGCATGGCTACGTAGGCGTGTTTGTGCAGAGGCAGATGAAAAGGATTGTGGGCAGATGAAAATCATGTGAGAGATCTCTACCTACTAAGTACAGAATTCCTGGAAAAATTAGTGTAGCCATGACAAAGAAATTAACATGGTGATTTTACATTTAAAAATGCCATTTTAATTTTGGACACCAATGGCAAAATGTGCCTCTTTCTCCAGTTCAAGTCTTACTTTGCAATACTTTAATTCTACTCCTTGTTACAGCATAAAAGTCAGTGTGACATAAATGTTACTTTCTTTACAAATTGGCATTAATTGAAGGCTTCCTATGTGAAAAGAGTCAAATAGAAAGGTAAAGTTTATTTATCCTGTACTTTCCTAAGAAGTAGCATTTCTAACAATAGGTCAGCATTTTTTGTTTTGTGATTTTGGTTTAAAATTAGATATATCAATATATTGGAAACGTTTCTCTAAGACTGTAGGGCCCTGTGGAATTCAAAGGTCATGTGCCTTTTTCAAAATGAAAAAGGAAAGAAATAGTAATTCAAGTTCCTGCTCTTTCAAAATAATAGTAAACTTTAAAAATTATTGTCCCAGTATTAAATCTATTCAGCTTCCACTTAAACATAAGGGTTCTTCTAGAATCATAGATATGAAGACTGCACATGATCTGACATGTCATTCCAATCCATTTCTCTGCAAATGTGCAGTTAATATCTAATATGAGCCCATTACACAACACCTGATGAAAACTCAGTCAAGTACTCATGTGAACTTCCATTTGCTTCTGGAAAGGGAGAAGCGAAGGCAGACCCTTGTTGACAGATGTAGCAAAGATCTCAAGTCAGCTTTGCATCCAGATGGAATTAGAAGAGGCTGGTCGAGCATCTAACTCTATTCTTCTTTTGCTGGAGCCAGAAAAGCTAGTACTAATACAAATAATTCTTCAATATCTTATCCGCAAATTGGTGTTTCTTCAGAGTTCAAGATTATGGTGCTGTTACCAAGCTTTTTTGGCAAGGAAGACGTGGATACCAGTTGTGCATTACTGGCAGCATTTCTCACAGAGTTGGGGGATGTCACTGAAGCTCCTATTCAAAAAAATAACCATCCCAGTTTATCCAGGGAAAACTGACAAGGTTATCACCAAAGGCAGATTGCTAGAGGCCCCAGCTGACAACAAAAATGAGGGTATGTGAATGTTAATATCCAAAGAGACAGCTACCTGCTGGAAGCACTTGCCTGCAAGAGTTGCAGGGGCTGGGGGAAATGCCTCTATAAATACAACCCTCTCCTTGTCTCATCCCAGGAAGTTTTGAGGCCAACCCAAGTCTGCAGTAGCTGGGATCTAGGAGGCAGCAACAGAATTGTCCTTTTGTTATTGTGCTCTTAATAAATTCTCCATGTGGAAACTTGTTAACCCTGGCTGTTGCTTCTATGTCTGTTTATATGCAAGACCTCTGCCAGTAAATCAATCCTTACGTTGTAATGGCACTCACTTAACACAGTGTGTTTGGCTTAGTGCTCTGCTGCTATTTGTTCTCTGTGCAGCATCACACAGGGATGTGATGTATAAGAAAACTGAAGAGAGAAGCTAGTTGACATGCACAAAGGACAGAGAGAGTAGGCTGTGCAACAGGGTAGTTGAAGTGGGGAAGGACCCAAAAATTTTTAAACCAAAAATAAGTAGAGATGGTCACTTCTGAGGTCACTGTATCTTTCATAAATACTATTCTTTATTTTGGTTTTTTTTGGTGATATGCCTTTAGCTTCATTTGTTTATTGTCTTAATTCCTTTTTTCCTTAATGAATGCCCCCACGTCTCCCAGGTAATGAGTTAGGGAGCAGATTGCAGTCTTGGAGAACTATGTGGGAGGGGATTTGACTGCTGACTAGGCAACACCTCAGGGCACTGCCCTGGAAAATGCTGTGTGCACAAGCTTTCCTGACCGAAGAGGCACCAACCCTCAGAGACGTTTCCCTGAAGCATTGTCTCTCCAATGCTTCTTGCTTGAGCTGTCAAGTGGAGGAGCAAAGGGAAAAAGAGAAATTTCCCACCTGAAGCCCACCAGCCATCTAGCTCAACCTTAGACTGCCTGTGTGGATTAACACTCCCATTTCTTTCTGCTCTAAGTTTGGCTGCTGCCTCTGGATGTCTTGGAGAGGAACTGCAGCGGTTTTGCAGCAGTGTGGCATAAAAGAGTGGGACAGGTCTGAAGCCATGCCTCTTCCTTCTTTCTCTGCCAGTTTAGAACCAAGATAACAAGAGAGGAACTTTTAAGCAGGGTTTAATTTGATTTAAGATTTTGATTTTACTTTAATTTCATTATTTATTTTAAGATTATTCCTGGCATGAGATTGGACTGTGAATCAGGATGCCTTGCTTGACCCTGAAGTTTTTTGCATAGCAAGTTTAACTGAGTTAGTGCAGAGCTCCAAAAATGTGTAGTCTGGCCTTGGGCTTATTCATGTGAAAAAGACACCAAAGTGCAAAGAAGTATTAGGCATGATGTAGAAACAGTAACAGGAATCTCAGTTCAGTGCTCACTTACCTACAATTTTTTTTTTTTTTGACTAAAAGGGAGGAACGTAGCATATAGCTGAAAAGTCTTTTCTGTCAACACTTTTACATCAGTCCTTCTGCCTAGGCACAAGAATTTCTGAGTGGTCCTTGCTTCTGCTACATCCCACTGCAATGTCAGCGTAATTCCTTCTTGCAAACTGGGATTCAGCTGCACAGGCACTGTATAAAAATTTCGTATGAGAAAGGAAAACTGAGTTAGCCCTCATCTGGCACCTTCAAGAAACTTGGGATACAGGTATAAGGCCTGCTCCTAACAAAAGCAAGACATTGCTGGAAACAGATATTTGTTCTTTTTTTTTTTTCTTTTTTTTTTTTTTTTTTTTTTTTTTTTTTTTTTTTTTTTTTCCCCACATAAATTTGGAAATGCAAGAGAAAAGAAGAAACTCACTTACTCAAGCAACCAATCAAATAAAACAACAAAAGATCCAAGCAAAAAATAATGTTAGAACAAAGGCTGGAGTCAGCAGACCAAGATCGCTCCTAGGTAGGGATGTGTAATGTGACAAAAGTGAGAGGTATATTCAGAGGGCAGAATCTCTTCTCCAGTTCTCCACTCTGACCGTGAGCTATTCCTTTCCTGACGTGAAGCTGTGGCGTGTACCAATTGCCCCCTGCCCTTTAAGTACCTAGGCTTGATTACTTTTCTGCACCAGAACGAGTTCATGTTACCTTTGACCATAGCTGAACGATACCAAATGACATCTGACCATATTGGACACAAGGGCTATTTTTCTGATGTTATAAGTTACACCTCCAGCTATGTTTACAGTTGTCTTTTTTTTTTTTTTTTTTTTTTTTT
>NW_008581960.1:39943-62688 GCF_000691845.1 Merops nubicus
TGAAAGTTGACCAAGCACAAGCCAACTTCAAGCTATGGGTTGCCTGGCTTGTTTACAGTGGCATTGCACTTCAAGCAGCACTGCAGAACAGCTAATAAGCTGTGTTAATGTTTCTCCATCTCATCCAGGAAGCTCAGAGGACAGAGAGGGTAAGCTCCCATCTGTCTGCAAAAGACTGTATAGACTTCCACTGAGTCATGAGATGGACTTTGTTAATGTGTAATGAAATTAATTAAAAACTCTCCCTTCCCCCAGTATTGGTTAGATATTATGACTCACCTGGTTGCCTTCTGAGCATAATAAAACTTGACAAGATTGGAGGAGGGGGGAGATGCGGAGGAAGGAGGAAATGTGAGATGTTTCTTCTTCTTTATGTCTTTTTGGCTTTTCAGTGCAAAGTCACATTCTGTCACGTTACATACACACCAAAATATTTAGAAACACACGGAGCAAAGATCAGCTTGCTAGCGTGAGTTCATGAACTCTGCCAGCACACAGATCTTTCTGCCAGAGCGGCACAGCATCCCAGAGGCAAGTCAAATGAAAAGTCAGAATAATATGCTCAGGTAACAGAAAAGGCAATTGTACGGCCAGGACTGATTCTGAGCAGAATACATTTTGACGTGTATTGAGACCTTGACAAAAGGAAACCTCCAAGGTTATCAGAAGAATTTAATTTTTTTATCTACCTTTTTTTTTTTTTTATCATTTTTTAAAGGAGAAGGAGTGTTTAATTATCAGTTCTCAAGCAAACAGTGGTTCGGCAAAATGTCAGATCTCCAGCTGAGACGCCACCAGTTTGTTCTTGGGATTGTGTGCCAGGCGGCTGTATGGACAGGCAAAGACCTCCGACTGTTCACTGAATGAATTTCCACTAGTGCTTCTCGACATTGATTGAAAGCGAAGGCTGCTGTTGGAGCCCTCAGGCTGTCTTAAGAAATCCATCCCTCCCCATGCTAGATCCTTGATGAGTGTAACTCCAGCTTCAAGAGAGACTGGGAGAAGTGGGAGGAATTTAACCCTTCTGGGTCCTGGAAGCAAAGCACTGTCATTGGTTTGGACTGATACTCAAAACAAAAGAAAATAAAGGAAAGAAAATAGCATAGTAAGAAGAGACCCAGAAACATTCTTTCATTTTTATTTTTTTTCCAGTGAGACAAAAGACTTCAATACAGAAGCCATTGTAAGATATTAATTTTTCCATTTGTTTAAGATAGAACTTCTTCTCTGAATTCATTTTAATAACAGAATAAAAAGGAAGGGGAAAATCAAGCCCATGAATTTGGCCTGGAAAGTTTACACTCTTTGCTGAAGGAAGCCAAGTTGAACTAGATATATGCTGGTGAAAATCTGTCTTGGAGCTCACCATGGTAGTGGTGCTTGAACTATTTATATTCATTGAGAATCAAATTTATTTGATTCACTGGCAGCACAACTTTGATTTTCAAACACCAAGTTTGATCTAAGCAGAGTCTCATAAGGTTAATATATGTTCTAATAGAAACACCTGACAACCAGATCTCACTGAGGCATAAACGGGTGCTGTCCCATTAGTGCCACATCAATCCATTCTTTGCAGAAATGTAGCCCCTGAAATGTAGCAAAAGTGTTTGTTAATTGCAAGCAGCATTTTGGTTTTTTTGGTTTGCTTTTATCACACTGTGTAACATTTCTCCTACAACTTAGTCCTTTACATTATATTTTTAATACTGGGAATGAATTGCCACGAGAGTGAAGTAAGACTGCAATTTTTCCTATCAACCAACTAATGATGTATGTTGCTGGTTTTGTTTTGGACTGGGGTTTTTTTGTTGTTTCCTTTTTGTGCTTCTGTCTCCATATTCTCCTGCCTCATTCTTCGGGGCTGTATTTTGATTCAATAGCTCAGTGGGGTTCTGATATGTTACTTGAAAATATTACAGTAACAGCACTAACAACTGCAGACAAATCAAAAAAGTCACTGCCACTGCAGACCACAGGCACACCAGGTAGAAACAAACAACTGAAACATTAAGCAAATATTCCCCCAGACAATAAAGAAAAAAAAACATAGTTCATTAACAAACCATATTTAATTAAAAAAAAAAAAAAAGAAAGAAAGAAAATAATAAAAAGCATACACATCTGTCTCACTTCTAAAGCTAATCAAAATCACCATCGATTAACATAGAATTTTGTTTAATTTTTTCCCCTAAATTCCTGATGTATGCCTTCCTTTCTAAACCAAACTCCATAACAGCCTTTTCCTTTTTGCCTTTGGGTTGTGTAAAAAATATTTCATATAATAAAATCCCATATTATATTCATCTAGATATAAAATACAAATAATACACAGTTTTCAAACAAAAACTAAATGTGTGAAACAGGAAAACAAGTAAGTTAATTTTCTGTGTATTGCTTTGGTTTTAAATTTCAATAATTTCACAAAAGTTCTTCTTTTGTTAAAGTAGAATTTTTACCTCTCCTTTCCACAACAGAAAAACCAGGAAAATTATATGAATGAACATTTTTCACTCAAAGGGGAAGTTTTCTATGTGAGTAGCTTTTCAGTAAAACACCAAACCATCCCCATTTGCTTTACCAGCTATTGGATACGGTGCTAATTAAAGGTCTTGCAACATGTGAGGCTTAACTGCTCCCTACTGAAATTAATGAAACACCTGCTATTGACTGCAGTGCATGCTGGATTGGTCCCTAAAACAGGCTAGTGAAAAAAAGGAGGGAATCTAGCCTTGGTTTCTGCTCTGGACATCCCTGAAATCACTGAGGATTCTGATATTAAACTATGGACCAGCAGTTCCTGCTCATACACTGAAAGCAATTAGCTGAACCAGACTAGAGCAACTTGTGCAAGTGCGGTGGAGAAGCCTTAGTCCGCTTAGCCAGCGGTGGAAGACTATCTTCAAGTACATCAAATCACTGAATCTTCCTCTCTGACCAGAAGGTTCACCCATAGTTGTTCTCTCCTCTGCCATGACAGACAAAGCCAGGATGTTAGACAGACAGATCCTTCATCCTCCTGAAGCCATGCTGGAGATACTTGTCTGCTCACCCACATCCCTCTCCCCTGCACAGGGCACAAATGTAATGCTGTGCTGCCACTCTCCTAGGGGTGCTCAGATTGCATAAATCCTTGTGGTGGTTTCTGGTTCGATTTTTTACCTCAGAATAGCCTCAGTTTCCCATTGAAATTGCAAAATATATCTACAGCCTTGGGCATCAGAGCTCTCCCCTCGAAAGAATCCTGCACACGTCATGTGCACACCTTCTACCTAGAGACCCTCACAGTCTACCAAGCACAGCTCAAGGGGCAGGAAGATGCACTCTGTCAGGGTACAGCAATGGAGATTTCAGGCTCCTAGAGAACATCATAGTCAGTGAGAGATCAGCAGAGGTGTGTGTGGTGAGACATCTCTCACCTCCTTTGAAAGAAGTGAGCCATATGCATTTAATTCAAAGAAGATATATGTGACACTGCCCCTGATGAGGAGTCCTGGCTACCTAATATCAGAAGACTGAAGGCAGCTACCTGCACTTTTGATCAGGAGTCTGAGCTCAACCTATGGCCAAGATTTTCTGACAAACCCCAGTATTCAGTGTGTTTTTGTGTTTTTGTGTTTGTTTTTTTTTTTTTTTTTTTTTCTCCTTTCACCTCCCTTGACTTTTCTTTGTGAAAACACCCTTTGAGGTGCCTTATCCCTTTATTTCATCATACAGAACAGCTGAGGTGCTCTAAAGGTCTGATAGTCTGTTCTTTGAGGCAAGGACTGTTAAGTTACCACCTCATTTTTCCAGATCATTCCACATTAAGTGATTTAAATGGCAGATAAAAGGACATTGTTATGAGTCTAGTACCTGAGAGTAATTAGTACATACAAGTCATCTGAATTTGTTTAAGGAAATAACATGCATCATAACCACAGCTCACAGTTTCTACTGTTTTTCCTCTATAGCTGGCAAATATGAAAGGTGTATTTTTGCATAAAACACACCAGGATACTTCTTTCAAAAGTTTTATTTGATATTTTTGTTGGAAAAATGAATTTATCTGTTTTTGGTTTTGTTTTTTTTTTTTTTAAAAAGCGGAGAGGACACACACGCACACACATGACACAAACCAGTAAATTCATTGTGGGTATTGGTTTGCACTTTTAGGAAAGCAGGCTATTTTCATTACAAAATGAGAAAATACAAAATGTATTTCCTGTCTCAGACTATTCAGGACATGTAAAGGAAGATCTCATTTAAACAGATACTTAAGCTCAAAGACAAACTTTAACATGTGGGTCTTCTTCTGCTGAGAACAGGATTTTTCAGCAACAATGTTGAAGGAAAAAACATACATGCAAAGTCTGCTTCCGTGCTTTACAGTGAATATAGTGAAGCACCTTGTCTAGTTGGGTTGGGACATAAATGAACCATAGGTTTATTCACACCATTGCCTGCTGGAAGTTATAGACAAGCAAGGTGAGATGTCAGGAAGCTGTCTAAGCACACACCCCTATGCACTCAAGTTTATAAGGCCTTCCCAGGGTTGTAATAGCTAAGATGATTTCTTTGTCCTACTTCAGAGATGGCCTGTGGCCTCTGGATCAGGTATGATTTCCAAAATATAATGAAGAAATGTCTTCCAAAGTAGTGCTGCAAATGCAAGCTCCTGTTATACGTTTACTGACATCAGCAAGATCACTCCCACAAATAACCATAGATGAGACAAGTATTGTCTAAACCTAGTATAAAAGCTCTGTGAATGTTCACTTCACTGAGTTCTGTCATAGCACAGATTTTTAGAAGCCTATAAAAAGGTCAGAGAGAAAGTATTTGAAAAATCAAGACACAAGGTTTCTTCTTCAGCCTTAATGGCTAATACTACAGTGTCCATTCTGGAAAAGGGGGTTTTAGTGACTTCAGCAGAAGTTTGGGACTGTAATGTGTTAAGTAGAACAGTCCTGTTCTGCCTGCTTAATATACTTTTGCTTCTCACAGGAAAACAGGAACATTTCAGTTAGTTCACGCAAGGGTTTTTGAAGCTTCCATTGTAAATAAATGGTACTGTTGTGCATGACATGCTAGTAGAAATTGAAGCCTGTTACATTCAATACAAAAGCTTTCATATTCCTAGTGGCGTCCACGCACAGCACATTTGTCTTCAGAAAATTTAATCTGGACCACAAAGAAGGAATTATAGCAGACAAAGCACTAGACAGACTGTGCAAACCCATGTTGCTAACTTTTCATTTCGTAGTCTGGGGCCTCCCTTTTGCTCCTGGCCCTTGCCTTCTGCATCTGATTAGCCCAGCAGTTATTTAGCATGGAGAAAGAAAACAGTCTGAAAGTAAAGTTGAATACCCTATTTCAATCAAATGAACAATCTTCAAGACCAATGTTTAACTTCCTCCATTATCCCTCATTTTTTCATTGGATACCTCTAAGAATAATCTGAATCCATATTTTTGTAAGCGTCTATGAGGTAGTCAAAGACACACAAATATATATCTCCTCAGTCATCTTCTTTCCAGCGTGAATGGACTCCTCTCCATCAACCTCTCTGTGCTCTACTTGTTTATTAGATCTTCAGCCAACTTGATGGTCTTCTGCTGACTTGCAAATGTATCCATGTCTCTTGTCTCCCGGGGAGCACACCACTCCAGATGTGTCTATGTAGTGCTGGACAGAAGGGAAGGACCATCTCCTTCCACTTGCTAGTGATGCTCTGCCTAATGCAGCCCAGGAGACGTTGGCCTTCTTTGCTGCAAGGGCACATTGTTATCTCCTGGTCAACCAGTCAATCAGGACCACCCTTGGTCCCGTTTATTCAGAGCTGCTTCCTAACCCCTACTCAAACAAAATAACAATTATAATAATGGGAAAAACAAACAGACAAGTCTAATTAGCAAAGTTTCCTTTGCCAGTCAGGAAGCCAGATGCAGGGAGAGCGATACAGCAGGGGAGAGACATGGCCCTTCTTCCCCCAGGGATTTGGTGGCCTGGGCTGCCAGCAAGAGCACTGTGGCTGCCTCCTGTGTTTGTTTTCCATAAGGGGAAGGGAATGTTTGCCGATCTGCTGTGCCTGTGTTTAAACTGACTTTAGGAGTCTAATTGCCTGGTGTTTTCTGGAGTATATTTGCTTGCTGATTTGAGTTGGTTTGGACTGGAGTGTGTTTGTTCTGAGTGATTTTGGAGTTTGTTTGCTTTAAGGGAAAGTGGGGATTTATCTAGACTGAAACTTGCAGTGTGCCTGTGCCAGCTGCTTCACACAAGGAGTTTTTCTTCCCTTAGGGAGCCACTTTCTCTGGAGTTTGTCCTTATTTTTCCTCTGTTTCATGGGATATATCATGCAGAAAGGGGTCATCACCTTTTTTTCCCTGTTTCAGCTCCATTACAAAAGGAATTCTTTTGGAAAGAAGGAGAAATTTATCTTTAAGATAATTTCTTAACAACTGTGATGTTTTCCCCAAAGCAACAAACTGGATATTTTATCGTTTTTAGCCATAATCATAATACCTTTAAAACTAACAGGCATAAATTCCTATGAGGAATGTGCAAGTTAGAACTGAAACCCAGAATATTAGGGTTAATTATAGATACTATATCAGCAACTGATATATCAGCAACTGCCAAGGAAAAGGAAGACCACAGTTTTTAAAAAGAAAATTTCCGTATGAAAAATCCCAAACAACCAAAAACTCAGAACCCACCAAAAGCTGGACAGACAAGTTGTACAAGTTTTGGGGGTAGGATGGGGAAAAGGAAGAAAAAGATTAAAATAAAATCTTACTGTTTCTATTGTCTCCTGTTACCCTCAGTAAAGTGGCAGGGAAATTTCAGCTTAATAGAAATCAAAGTAAAACAGAATAGGAAACCAAAGATATTTTTATTGTTGTGGGAGCAGCCTTAGCACTATGACTTCTCCATGGTGAGAATCTTTGACCTTTTTTCCAGGGTCAGAGAAAATAAGCATCAATTGCTTCAGAGTAGCCTTTTTATTTTTAATTGTTTGTTTGCTGAAATGCATTGTGAGAGATTAAACGGGAATACATTAAGCAAAACATAGACCAAGAAGGCACAAGAAGAACCCTAAACTTTCTCACAGGAGAGAATTATAGGAAGTGAACTCTGAAGCATCACCTACAGTTCAGTGAGTGGGGGCAAGTTTAACAAGTTGAATCCCTAGTGTCCTACTTAAAGGGACTTGGAGGAAGAGATCCTTAAAATGTGAAGACAGCTGAACCTATTTAAGTGTCTTGAACGCTTATGAGGGGACTGAATACAATTATATCTTTATTTGCAATTCATCAGTGAGCCACTAGATGTCTCTGATTATTGCTCACAGCTTCAAGCCCCTTCACTCTGGTAAACAAAGGAGACAAAAGTGGATCTAAAGAGGTGTGGAAGGCTTTTTATTTACATCTCAACTTCTGTTTGTGGTGTTAAATAAATACCTTCATTTTAAAACGTCCATGAACCTGCACATTACAGCAATATCAATTTTTCATACATAGAAACTTCCCTTTATTACGAAAGATCCATGTGTTTCTCCTTTTTGTGACTCCCACATTGTGTAAATAAGTATATTTTTTTATTCTTTACAGTAAGTGAAAACGAGTCTAAGACTCCAAATGGTAGCTATTTTATCAGTTAACAGAGTACAGCACTAAGTTGTCCCCAAAGCACATTATTTATCTACAAATGTGCCAGCTAATGAATGAAATGTCCTTAATAAATACTAATCATGTATGGCACTGAAAATGTCTAAGTAGTTTTCAAGCATGTGCAACAAACACTTGAGAATGACATGCTAGCAAATTCAGTTGAGAACATTCTGTGCATTACCTATCTAATATTCCCTAGAGCTTTTGTTTGAAAAGATGATCTAAAATGTAGTTTTCCTAAATGCAGTATATGCTGTTATAGGCCAAGCCTTTCCAGCCCAGAGTCTTCATGAGGAAAAATAAACTTATACACATATGTGTGTAGATCTGTAAGTATTTTGTTTTGTGTTAATGTGTAAATGTAAGGACTAGATTTTGCTATCTTTTTCGTACAAAACTATGCATTGTGAGTTTAAAACTGTATATAAAATGGAATTATTCTGGACCTGAGCTAGATGCAGACATATAATTTATAATAAGAAGGAAATGTGAGCAATGTGTTGAATATGATGTCATGCTTACTTCAGGAGCTACTCAATCTGTAGCTGTCTTCTTGTGTTCCCTATGAGTCCAAACAGAAAGCAGTATCCAAAAGTAAGGAGACAGGGTTAGCACTTTGCAGAAATCTGAAGGTTTAGCTGCTTACTTTTCTGAAAAGATTCCCTCAAGAGCAGAGAGAATCTGAGTCTGACAACCCGGGTGCCACCTTCAGTTTCACCAATTCCTTAATAATGTTCTGAAGTGGGTTAAAGTCTCTGGGGTGTGTTAAATACACCACTTCACCATGATTATGATCATCGGAAAGGTTTATTCACTGCCATTGTTGGCAACAATTTTTTCTCTGTGCTGTGCCAACCACAGTGAAGGAAGGTATCCCCTTGTTCCATGTTGTGATTAAGTGTGCTGGCATGTCAAACTAGGGAAGGACTTCTTGGTAGAGAACAAAAGTGATAGAAATAGGAACTGAGATTCTCAGGGAGATAAATGAGTAGGACAGATTTATTGATGAAGCATAGATAGTGCTAAGAGTAGAAGTTAAAATAGCATAAAATGAGGTTCAAGAGAGTAAATGAAAGGAAGATATTTGTTCTACAAGGAGAAGCAGCAAATGGAAAGTGTGTAGCCACGATAAAAGAGCATGAGAGACACGGACAAGAAACAGAGATCTGAAGCTATAAACTTCTTCTGGTCCTCCTATGTGGGTAACCCATTTTGGCAATCTACCTGTAGTGTCACTACTGGAAATGAAATTAAATATTTACATGATGGCTTTGAAAGATGGTGGGTCACGTATTGCTGCAGTAATCCCACCAGTCTCACCACAGACTGCGTAGTTCCTTTGGGGAGAACACACTTGGATGTTAGACCTGCAGTTAATAAACCTCAGCACATCTCAGCCCCTCTTGTCTGATCAAAGGCAGTGGTTCACAATAAACCAGACAGAACAGCTGGCTTGAGGTTTTTGTGGCTGCTCTTAGGAACCAGGCTCACTGGCAAGGTTGACTTCACTAGCTAGTGTAATTCTTACCCTATTCCTCAGCTTGCACCTACAACAGATTTGATCCAGAGCTGTAAAAACATAGCTTAAACAGTCTTTGCTCTAGTTATTTAGCACAACAATAATTATTTATAGGGGTTTTAAATTCAAAGTGTTAGAAGCACAAATGGTTATATTTGCTTGGATGTGTCTGCAGATAAGGTTTGTAACACAGCTGTAATGAGCTTTGACTGAGAGAGTCTTAGTTAATTCTGCATACTGAAAGGCAGCAATTCAGTGCAGAAACAAAGGTATCAGATGGGAAAAAATGCCATCTGAACTGTAGATGTAAAGAGAATTGACTCTTGCAAAAATAAAGTCAGATGGATAGACTGCACTTTGGGTTACAAGGGCATAAACTTGAGGCAACTTTCTGCAATGGCGAAGCTTGAATCAGCTTATTGTGGCTCAGCTGGATGCCAGATCTCACTCACATCCAAGGCATGATTCTTACCACTCACTCAGTTAATACTTATCACAGAGCTGCTCTGAAGATACTGTAATTAAAACACATATTACTCGAAGTACCTAGGTTAGGGATTTCAAACTAGTGCAGTACTGTGGTAGCTAGCAGGGCACCATGGTTCATTCTGACTGATCCAGTAGAATTAGGACTAGGTGCCTGCCCTTTGCAGTGGAAGCACAGCCCAGAGTTATGATCCTAGGTGTTGCATTCGACAAAGAAAACTAAGTACCTCCAGCACCAAGAATAACTACATTAACTACTTGAAAAAAATGTAAGGATAGTGGTCCATTGTCATGGTTTGAGCCCACTCAGCTGGCAACAAAGTACCATGAAGACACTTGCTCTGATGGATGAGGAAGAGAAAATACAGCAAAAGGTTTGAGTGCCAAAACAAAGGACAGGGAGGGCTCACTCACCAATTACCGTCATTGGCAAAAGGCAGATTTGTCTTGGGAGAACAAAACAGATTTTATTTAAAAACAAACAACCAACCAAAAAACTAACAAAAAAACCCTCAAACCACAAATTCACCAATTGAATCAGAGTAGGACAGTGATAAATACAACTGGGTCTTAAATTCACCTTCCTCAACCCTTCCCTCTTCCCAGGCCCAGATCTGCTGCCTCCTTCCTACCAGTGGCACACGGGGCAGGGGATGGGGGTTGTGGTCAGGCCCTTTCAGTTCCACATTGTTTCCGTCACTCATTCCTCTTCAAGGGTGGGGGGGAACTCCTTACAGTCCTCCCTGAGCAAGATGGCAACCCTCCCACGGGAGACAGTCTTCCATTAGTTTCTCTTTCATGGGCTGTAATCTTCCCAGTGACAGATCACTGCAGCGTGGGCTTCTCTCAGAGTTATGGCCTTTTCCAGGAGCAGTTGCCTGCTCTGACATGATGCCTTCCATAGGAGGCATATAGGATTCTTCACCACTGATCAATAAGGGCTACTTCACCATGGAATGCAGGGGAATGGCTGCTCTGGCATGCCTCCCCTCTCTTTACTCACCGACCTCAGTGTCTGCACCATGTCCCTCTCCCCTCCAACACAAAAGAGCTCCCCAAGACAATGGAACTCACCCACAGGTTTTCCCCCCTTCAATATATTATGAAAGAGGTGCTGCTTGACTTGTCCTTGGCCAGAGGCAGACTCAACTTGGACTGAAACAGAGGAAGCTTCTGGAAGCTTCTTACAGGAACTATACCAGTAGTCCCCTTCTTTACTACCAAAACCCTTTCAGACACAAACCTAACACATCTACCCAACCAGGACTTAAATACATTAGTCTTTACTATTAGCAGGCAGGTAAGGCACCAGCATTTTTGTTTCAGTCAGAATTGGGAAAAAAGTGTTTGTTCAGAAGTCAATCAGAGTAATCTGTGATCCCTTCTACTGCAGTGGTTAGACCTGCATGGCTTCAACAGTATGTTCTTCTTCAGATGACATTTTTAAAACAAATCCTGCTTACCTGAAGAAGCCCACCCTGTCAATTGTTTGGTTATACCAGGCTTGGCAATGTTGACCAGACTGATAAATATTTGCCTATTCTTAGTTAAGACAAGGTAAATGTGGGAAAGATTAAAACTAAGCATGAATATTCAACCTGGAAACAATGTCATCCACTCACTAAAAGTGTATCTTGTCAGTAACTGAAAGCTATAGATCTGGTCTTAAATTCTGTTTTCTATGGTCTCCAGGCATCTGAGTTATGTAGAAATAATTAAGATAAGAAGTTAGCCTTCTATCCACCAATCATTGCAATAATAATGTGAAAAGCCCCTCTCTTCATATCTTGTTTGCCCAGTGAGTTCCTTGAAATTATGCTGTTTTTCTAGGCTGGCTTATACTTTCAGACAAGCCATATTCAAAGCCAAGTGCAAAACTCAACTCTGCCTCAATAATTTCTTCACCTAAGTACCTATAGAGAAACAGCCACAGCTCAGCAAATCAAGCAATTTCCCTCCGCTGGGAAAGGAGAAAAAGAAAAAGATTACAGCTGTCCTGTCTAATCTGAAATATTTGAGACATACTGAATTACTGCACTGATGAGACCTATGATTTCCAAGAGAAAATGAGACATGTAGGTTCCCTCTGGGAAGGTGTTTGACTTTAACAGAAACATGCATGTTCCCCCAGGCTGGGATACAACTGGCAATGTACCATCGATCCATAAAACAGCTGATTTCTTATCCTGCTTGCCATGCACAGTGTTATCACCAAAAAAGCTGTTCCGCATTTAGAACAAGAAGTCACTGCAGACCAGCTCTGTTGAGAGGTCATGAGTGTGCCTGATATCCTAGGTGTTGTATTCGAGGAAATGAGAGACTAATGCCTTTCAGAAACTTCCAGCTGCTTATGCTGTACCCATTTTAACATTTTTTATAGTGTCCAATCCTATACCCTCTCCTGGGTATTTGCTGGCCATGAAGAGAAGTCAGAGAAACAGCAGTTCCATCTCAGATCCTCTCTACTCTGAAGCCTCCAAACAGAGGAAGACATGACATTTTCACTCCTCAATTCAAACAGTAAAGCCTAAGCTGATGTCAAGGTGAAACATCAGGGACAGTTTGATAATCTTCTGCATTAAGACACGAAGAACAGGAAATTAAAACACGCTATAGAAATGGAAGTGTTGCATAATGACACATGTCTCAAAACTGGGCTGATCCCCCAAAGTTTTAGTCTCTCCTGTAACATTCTGCCCCAAGAGATCCATCTCAGATTTCCACCAACATCCTTAGTCACCTTTCCTCCTCCAGCAATATAACCCAGATCAGCCTTTAATGATCTATCAATGGACAGTCTGTCCTTGGATTTGGGATGTAATGAATGAAAAAAAAAAAGACCAGCAAATGGGAGAAAACAAATAATTTAAAGGAAGCCTCTTTAAAAGCATACAGTCAAACCATGGTACTTTTAGAGATCTTCTAAAGGTATGTTCATAATCTCTAATGCAGAGAACAGAACTGGGATACAGCAGTTCCTGTTTGACTGTTATTTCACCATGTACACTACACTCCATGTCTGTCAGATTCCTCACCAAAAGGAAAATCAAAACTTGAAAACAAGACAGGTCATAAATCTCAAATTCCAATAACGGAATCATTTGTAAAGTGCTTTAACATCTGTTGACAAGGTTTTACTAGAGGCTAGTAAGTTAATAAAAGTCCAGGTATAAACTCCATGTTTTCATCTGAAAACCTGCAGACAATGGGTTTGAGATGGGTAGAGAACGATACACTAGAGGAATTAGTGAGTGAATGGTGAGAGAGGCAGTGGATGGAAAAGTAGAAAGCGCTGACTTTCTCCACTGGAAGTAGGTGTTCACTTTAGCAACAAAAAAATGGATGTGCATGGGTTAAAAAAAAAAAAAAAAAAGATATAAAACATGAAATGTAGGAACTTGTCTTCTAACTCATTGTTCAGGTGACAGATGACTTTGTAAATGTCACACAACTTTTTCCCTCCCATATGGAAAGAGAAAGAATCTGATCAATTTCTCCCTGCTCCCCCCCACTTCTAGAGGCAACTTCTGCAACCGATGCAAAGCATAGCATTCAGTGTCAAAGCCTGTTACATGCTTCTATCTCCTAATAATATTAAAATGAAAATGAAAGTAGCTCCCAAACAATCTTTAAATCAATCCTAATGTGATCATATTGAGTATCTCCCTCTTTCTTTTCCTCCTCTCCTCTCCCCTTCTTGTCTCTTGAACGTTTACTACAGCATTTTGTCTGCAGTAATGGATTCAATTGTCACAATGCTGATTGGTGTCCAGTCTTTCAAATTTGACATAATTGTTCTATTCAAAGGATTGCTGTACCTATCTTTATAATATGATTTTTTTGTTCCCATTTTTTTTTTTTTTTCCCCCTGACTTGGAGCTGTAGGATGATTTTGGTGTAACTGAACTGACCACAAGCAGAAAGTAGCTTTTACAGTGACAGAGGATGGAAGTAACTTCTGCCTCTAAGGATGGCCCATATTTTCCAGAACTTATCTTTGTATGGGCTACCCTTGATGCTTACCAGACTGTTGTTTCTGGATACTCTTTCTCTGGTTGTGTTTTTGTTGTTGTTGTTGTTGTTGTTTTTGCTGCTGTTACGAAATAGCCAGGATAAAAGTGTCCTTTGACACTGCGTATTTTTCACGTGGACTTGATTTGTTCTGGAGAACTAAAGGCACCGAACTGAAGAAAGCTGAAAAAGTACACATACTAGTTGCCATATAGCACTTTTTTCCCTGCATAGAAAATAAAGTAATAACTGACTTTTTATGATCAGACATTGTGAAGAAGACAAAATCAATTTTTAATGCCTCTGTCAGTATAGCTTGGAAAAATGTTATGATACGCAGACCAAAAACTCAAATTCCTGCACAGGGGTTGGCTGATTCTAAGAATGTTCTTGCAACACGATATTAGTACATTTCTATAAGAAATGGAAGAGAGAGGTGTTAGTGTTGGTTTTGAGAATTAACATAGTTTACTTCACAGAGATGAAAAAAAATACTAAGTATTGGATTCCAAAATACCACGTAAGATGAGAAATCAAACCTCAAAAACTCCTTTCAGTGAAATTCCAGAGAGGTCATGGTTCATAGCTATCATTATTAAATAGTTTTAACAAGGACCTGGGGGAAAAAAAATAAACTGAAAATCATTACTGAGAATATTTTCAGATTACATAAATTTGGGTATAGAGGTAAATAATGAGCAAAATAGATTAGTTATTTGGAGCTCTCTAGATTGCTTGTTAAGCTGGGTGTAAGCAAACAACTGGGAAAAAGTGTGCCATTACTAATCGAAGGGGAAAAAAAGAGTCAAAGCTGCTTATACAAACAGAAAGATAATGCAAGGAGATAGTGATCCAAATTTTTAAAAAAAGCTATAGATGCTGTTCTTCCAGATTCCCTTTGTAAATTTTTTTTCACTTCAGGGTTCAGACATAATTTTTTTCTTACATGTCCCTATATGAATTCAATATTTCATTGGCAGAGGTAAAATACATGTAGAGATTTGATTTGTCTATAAGCATCTATGTAAAGAGCACTGGACAAAATTGTAACATTGTTCAAAAACTGGTTGTTGAAACTACAGAAACTCAAACTGAAAATAAAGCATAGATTTAAACAGGAAGATGATTAACCATGAGAAATATTTACCAAAGATAATGAAAGCTTTTCCATCTCTGGGTGTTCTTAAAATGGGTTTTCTATTCTTTCCCAACTTCAAACATGGATTTTGGACTCAATGTAGAAATTTATATAAGGAACTCCCAGGGCTTGCTTTGTGGAAAGAGGTTTTTCTTTATCCAGTGAGGTAAAGAAATTACACTGTCAGAAATGCCTTGTTTGGCCCAAGATTGAACCAACTAGAAAAGTGACCGTGAGGCATTCACCCACATGTACTTTACGGCAAGCCCAATTCGACTAGCTCTGTGGACATGGCTCAGTGGACCAAGGGTGAACTATTAATTGTCTATCTGCTTTTAAAGTAGCACCTATTTTCCCTGATACATTCAATCTTTTCAACTCAATCTTGAATTTGGCACTGCTTCAAGCTATTTATTACGATTTAGAAATAAATCCTCAAGTCTCATGACACAGCTGCTTTTGTCACAATAATCACCTGAGCACAACATGTTCCTGTTGTGAAGCTTGATAGGTTAATCAAGCTTCACAAAGCTTGCAACAGGGTTTGAGATGCTTGGATAAAAGTGATAAGTATGGGGTGAAATCACTGTTAATACTCTTTAAAACCTCTCAGGTATAGTAGCACCCAGTTAGACATACCGAGAACATCAGCAAAGTATTAGTTAAGATATATATCAGTACCTTTCTCTCCTCAGCCTTTTTTCTGTAAGAACAGAGAATTATTTTACTTTTTTTTCCCCTGGATTCAGCACTGAATCATTAGGGCTGCAATAGGGACCCTAGTGGGTGGCATATCTTGTTCTTGTGCTTCACAGCAAGACTGAATTAATTTTCCTTAAGCCATTACTGTTAGACTGATTATAAGTCCGCCCTTGAAAGCTTCTAAGTGAAAGTGGTTCTGTGACCTCCCTTGGCAGTTTGTTCCATGGCTCTAGCTATCCTAATAGTTATAAAGTTTGTCTTAATCATTAACTTAAATTTCCCCTTTGTTGCAGCTTCATCCCATTACTTCTTGTTCTGACCTTGGTGACTAATTAGAATAATTGGCCCCTGACCTCCTTCTATTATTCTTTATGTATTTGGAAGAGAGATGGGTGCAGACAAGAAAATGTAGAACCACATCCTAATGCTCTGACAGCCTCAGGAAAACATAGAGCCGAAGCACTTCTATGTGACCTACAGTAAGGTTAAAAGCCATGTGTAAAAGTTAGAACAGTATTCCATCTTTAAAGAAACTTTCTTGTACTAGAGTTGT
Source organism: Merops nubicus (assembly GCF_000691845.1). Taxonomy (NCBI): domain Eukaryota; kingdom Metazoa; phylum Chordata; class Aves; order Coraciiformes; family Meropidae; genus Merops; species Merops nubicus. Next base: position 56,005 of record NW_008581960.1, read on the forward strand.
TATGTAGGTTGACCAAACTATCCATCTTCACAAGCCAAAAACAGTTCACTGAACCAAATTGATCTGGCTACAACTACTTGGTTACTCAAGTCAAGTCTCCCCTTACTTACCCACAAAGGTAATAATGAGACATCAGTAGCTCAGAGCAGGACAGATTTCCATCAGAGGAACTTGCCTAAATCCACCGCTATAGTACCTGAATACTGCCACATCTTAGCAGATCCATCCAAGAAGGATGGGATTTGTCACCATCCCTGCTTTATGGAGGAAGAACAGAGGGGATCAAGTTAGATGCTGAAAGGTATTTGAGGAATTATTCTTATTAGTTTTGATAGAGAAACTGAATTCATGACCCTCTAAGACAAAGATTTTTATGTTAATGACACTTTTTGGCCCCCTCTGAAACTTACCTGTTGAGTTTTGGAGTCAGGATTTGCACATCACAGATGCAGGTTGTTTTATTATCTCCCTTAATTTCTGAAATTAAGGTTTATTTAGATCAAAACTATTTGTCTCTTTTATGGGAGCCATTGGTCTGGGTAGTGATAACTGACTATTTGAAAGAGTAATTTTTCATGAACTAACTTTACACTTTTACTATATGTATTGTCTTACTAGGGTGGATATTAAAACAATGGTCAGAAATGTCCATTTCTTTCCCACAGAGTTTATAATTTCTGTTCCATACAGACTGCCACATACTTAATGTGGTTTTCCAATACTATAAGCTGAAGGGAGGAACTATCCAAAAAGTACTTTTAACCTTGAGATTATAAAAACTTTGGTAATCTCCTAATGCAGACCATTAGTATGTCATGTACCCTCTTCAGTCCTCCCATGAAGCAAATATGATGATTTTAGAGGAAACAGGGTTTCTCTTACAGGATTAGCACCCAGTGGTTAGATCAGCCATTGACGTTGTCTGAAGTTGCCTTAAAATGCTGTAGGAATAAGGTCTTGTTAACAGGATTTACAATAATATTCATCAACAAATTAACATGGGCAATAATAGTTGTTTTTTTTTTTTTTGAAATTAATAAAATTATTTTGTAGCCAATGTATACATTTGGTTTCTATTACACTCTGTGGCAAAGACTTACACAAGACTTGTATATTTACTCATGGAAAAAAAAATATATATATATTTTACCACAAGGCCTTATCATCTCATTTTTTGTTCCATGGCCTTTGCATTGAGGGGAAGAACAATAATTTTCTTTATATCTCTTTGTAGCAGTTTTATTTTAAAGAGCATTGATGCTTCTTTTGTATCTGTGAAGATCTAATATTATTGCACTTGGCTGTACTTCTCTGCCACATTAACATTGTTGATGTCAGTGAAATCTGTAACTCATTGATTTCAAGAGGAGTACATGGGAGCAGACCTTTCTTGCTCTCATAAATGGATTTTTCTTCTAAACGGTGAAAGAAAATAATTTGGTGAATAGAACAGCACATTCAGTGGCTAAACTCACAACTGATGTGTAAAGAAAATGAACAAGATTTCCTTAACTTCTGCTCTATTAACATGATACTTCCCTGGGATGATACAACAGTAGCGTATTGAAGTCTTGATCCTCAATTAGGTAGGTAGAGGAGTAAATTTTACCTGTGGGACCAGATTTCTTGTCCTGCTTGACAGTTGTGACAGAAGGTAGCTTCTGAGTTACAGCACCTTATCATTCATGACATGTCACGAAATATTAACACTCTTGAGTATGATTAAGTAAGTGACACATCATAATAACATCATATTTCTTGAAGTAAGTCAGAAGTCAGTGCTGGCCTCATTTGATGATCTCAGTTCTTACCAAATGTGTAAAAATTATGCATTGTTTGCAAGCCAAGAGCCACATCTCACTAAGACATCCAGTGAAAGGCTTCTCTAGTAATAATTAAAATGAAGTAAGAACAGCCCTATCAAAACTAAGGAAGAACTGTGCAGTCATCAACATCATTCTTGTTTATGCAGTACACATTGCTCTGAAATACAAATATAAGTTTTGCATACAGGTCATTCAATGTGAGGATGGAAGAAAGTAACATTCCCTTTGACAGATGTCCATTGACTTACCATGGGAGACATTACACAAATATGTTTGCTATGATCTGAAATAGACCAAAGAAGAGAGAGAAACTTTTTCTACTTATCTTTATTTGCAATATTCGTTAAGGTTATTAAGATCTGTTTAATGAAGAAAAAAACTCTTTCTGTGAAAAATATTTAAAAAAAAACCCTAAAATTCTAAAAAATGTTACTTACAAGCTCAATTCTTATAAAAAGAACATTAGTTTTTGTTTTGTTTTGTTTTGTTTTGTTTTTTCTCAATATGATGATTTTCAGTTACCAAAACCCTAGATATTTTCACCTGTTCAATTCCTGGTCATTCAAAAAGGCTGAAAATTTATGGATTTTTTTCCGTAACATACTGCAGACAACAATTCTGAAGATTTTTGATGTAGAGTACAATAAAGTATCTATTTTTCAAAATCAGTCATACTGAAATGCAGACTTTCCCAAAAAAACCTTTTATCTCTATTCACTTGAAACCTTCAAAGGGAGCTATCAAACAGTCTTAAGAGTGCATTTTTTATCATTTACATTAGATACTTTGCAATTCCATATTTCATTATTCTGTGCAGCTTGTATCACATTTCCTGAGACTCTTTGTCTTTGTATTATAGAGTGTCTTGATCACAGTTCATCTAAGGTAGAGGATCACTTAACTTTTCTTCACAGGACTGCAGCTGAGATCCACATCTTCCAGGAGACTATCTGTGATACAAGGTAAGTGACTCCCAGGAGGACATTAAACAAATTTACATCAATCAGCATGTTCAGACACCAGAAATATATGGTAGCTTGTGAAGGGAAGTGGAAAAAAAAAAACAACATACAAACAAACAACAAAAAAACCACAATAGAACCCCTCCTTAAGATTAATTAATGTCCTCTTTGAATTAGCCTGCAGGACTATGAAGCTGTAATGGAGAACCATGACCATGGAAGATACAGTACTGCTGTCTCTGAGTGTCTCTGATACCTCTTAGACATATTTCCATAAGCTTGGTTCAAGGTTCATGTATTTAGATGAAGTGCAGTGTGTTACTACCTCTTCAAGGCAAACAACCCTCCCAAAATTTAAAAATATGTAGTCTCTGATTTATAGTTTAATAACTTGACACATTTCAAAATGCAGACTAGGTAGAGACAGTCAATTGTTGCATAGCCAAGCATGGAGAGCCCCCAGGAGGATTTTCTATCATCCCAAAGTAGGGAAGAACAAGAAATTTTGTGTTCCATTGTTTGAAATGTCCCTGGTGGAAATTTAAAGTGTGTAAGGGTGTAAAAGTTTAAGATGTGGAGTGCAACACCCGAAGTTCATATAAAAATAATACACTTTTATTCTAGTTTTACATTGCTATTTTCACTGAGAGTCTTCTATTATTATTTTTGGTTTCCAGAGTAAACACTCAAAAGTTATAAAACATATACTATGACATGGGTTAGAAATGTCCTTTCTGAATACAGCAGAAAAAGAAAGGAGAAAGTTTTCTAGAGGAATATCATATTACACCTATTTTTCAGAAGTGGAATGGTTATTGCTGATTCTATAATGCAGTCTTAAGTCCAATGCTCCTACGGTATATGAGCTCTGCTAGATTATTTTCATATGACTATCCTAGAAGGTAGGAAAGGACCATGATATTTTTGATAGAAAGAAATTCAAGCCAGAGAGAATAAGTGGAACAGCCATGACCATACAGCAGATGGGTGGTGAAGCAGGAACTCACCTCACAGCATTGTTAATCCAACTACCCCTACTTGCTAGAAGAGCAGACAGATAGATGTCAACCAAATAAACTACAGATACGATGTATTAAAAGGACTCTGCATGGGCTCATACTGAGGAAATCAATTACTTACACTGTTGAAAGCAAATAGGTAAGTATATGTAAAAATTTCACATTAATTATTAAGTCTTTTCAGCTTCTTATTTTACAATCAGAATGGAGGTAAAGAAAAAAAAAAAAAAAAGAAAAAAGAGAAAGAAAAAGTTGTCTCTGTATTAGGAGTGATCTAAAAGCTTTTTTTCTCCAAGAAAAGTTGTAACAAGGCTTCATCAATTATAAACCAAGGAAGACAGGGGCAAGAAGAACACTTGACAGGTCGATTTTAAACTTTTTTTTTTTTCCTTTTTTTTTCTCCCTTCCATTTTCCTTTGCTTTCTCTGCTCTTGTGCTCCTTCCTCAACCAGGAGCATTTCTGCCACAGCGAATGCACACCTGATGTGCAGCAGTGGTTCGTGATTAGAGAATTTTGACAGCTACTCTCTGCAGGGTTTTTTTTGGAAGAGGCATCAGGAAGAAAGGAAGGGGGCTGTCTAGACTCTATGTGGGCATAGGACATCATGCTTTTGTGGACTTTTGGCTCTAAGTGCATAGTCATATGTCCATCCTGGAATCATCAAAGTCACGTGTGCAAGAAGACCATCCAGTATTGACAATTAATGACAGATATTGTTATTATTCAGTCTTAGGGGGAAAAAAAAGAAAAGTCTTTCAAGATCTGATGGTAAGTTGTCTTCCCTCTGTATGCATCATGATTGCCTTCAATTCTTCTGAGGAACTAGTTTGCTCTTTCTCAGTCCGAACTTCCATTTTCTCCTTTTCTTCTCTTTTATTTTTTTTTTTTTTCCTTTCTTTTATTTTCCTTTTCAGTTCTCAGTTTTTCTTTTTTATCCTCCACCTCTTTGTTCCTCTTCTCTGTGGACCCCTCTGCCAAGATCAGATTTCTTTTGTTTTTGTCAGTTTCATTTTCACTTTCTAAAACTCATTATTTCTTTTGATGACCAGCATTCATCCTTCTAATAATTCAGATATAAAGAAAGACAGTATGTAAAGAGAATAGCTAATAACTTCCTCTGTTAATGTTTAAGCCTGCAACAGGAGCTGACATCCTCAGGAGAACATCGTAACAAGTTCTGGAGAAACTTGTGAGGGACCTGCCATGAAAATTAACATGAGAGACCCTAATCATAAAGAATGAAGAGCAAATTCTTCCCAGGGCTGGTGACAGCCCCTTAAATCATTTGTGGTTTCTTCTCAAATACATGACAGAAAAGGATAGGAAAAGGGGATGCAAAGATAGAGGTTCAAATATCATGACAATGGACCAAATCCTCATCTGACAAGTCAACACAGACCCATAGGAACCAGATGAAGACCTGGCCCAGTAATTCTATCATGGTCTGGATAAAGGGGTAAGCAGGGAGAGGATATGTGCTATGAATTAGGATCTATACAAACAAGCAGTGAAACAGAAACACAGCTCCTGTCTGTTGCAGAGGACTAGCTGTGGAAAATGCTTCCTTTGAAGAGAAAGCATATCCTTGAGAACTCTCTGTGCCCTTCATTGATGCTCCTGTGAGGGAGACAATGGTCAGCATAGCCCCACTAGTGGTTGCCAGAAGAATCAAAGGAGATGGAAGTATGGAATGCACATTATGCAGAAGGGGCAATTAAGACATAGCTGTTTAAATGTAAAAGAAGCAAGCTTCCTGTGAGGGCTCTTCCTCACACATACCCAGTCTTTGTCCTGAAAACCCCAGTCAGAGAATGTCCTGGTCTGGTTCTCAATGAGTCAGTGGTACCTCCTTTACCAGCCATACTGTTGCTAAGCTACAGCTTTCCAGGATTTGAGCATTTTGTGATAATTACATGAAATACTGCATCTGTTTCTTCACTTCGAGTGTTCCTTTGGTGTTTGAAAGAATAGTTTGGGGCTTGTGGCTTTGAGCTGTGGGATGTGAAAAGTAACGTCTCTGAGGTACTGCTGAAAGATGAATAAATAAGGATGAAATGAACCTGAAAGCACTGGCCCTTTCCTGATATTTAGTCTTCCTCACTTACTGTCCCCCATACTAATACATTTAACAGGAAAGTGGGGAACAGGAAAAAAGACTGTAAGAAAACACAGAGGGAGTTTTTTCCATTTCAGGATTAAAAAAATCTCAATTAAAAATATCACAGAAAAACTGAGCAACTCAAGTTGACGGTGAGATGATTGAGAACTTTTGCTCAGTTCACAGTGTTCTAGGCTGACATTTGCTTTTCGAGAGCAAATGCTAAAAGCTTAAAAGAAGAGAACGAGTACCTCTCAGATATTTTCATTGATTCCATTCAATATTGGAACTGTCCTTTGTAATTTGCTGGAAAGTTTTGTAGATTTTTTTTTTTTTCTTTTTTCTAATTCAATTTAAATTTCAGTATAGCAAAAGGAATATAGTGCATATAGCTAAACTAAATATCAGCTGCTGGTCAGAAACTAACATAGAGGTAATTACTTTCCTCGTGACAAAAGTGAGCAACTTCTCACTTAAAACAACAACAACAACAACAAAAACACACACAAAAAGATCTAAAGGCAGAAGAATGAAAAGTCATACACACAAAATGGCAAATCTACATTTAGGTGTTTAAAGAAAAAAATCTGTTTCTGTTCATCCCTGGGAAACTTGCTGCAAGTAGTAAATGAATAATACTGCCGTTTGTTTTACTGATAAACCTTGAAAAATTAGCAAAGTTAAAGAATTAACAGTATCAAATCATCAAAGCAGGGAAATTGTGTCACACTCAAACCAGCAGAGCAAATAAGCACAGTTAGCCATGTCACGCAGGACA
>NW_008581960.1:62719-64674 GCF_000691845.1 Merops nubicus
AGCATGTCATGAGGATTTTTTTTTAACAATTTAATTAGGAAAATAACAAAGGGAAGTAAGGAATGGACCTTAGCGGCCAAGAAAGTCCTCTCCAATTTTATGTCTTTAATAAATAAAAAGCTGCTTTTCTTTAAGGAGTTTGGGGTAAATCTCTCAATGTGCATTGCTAACAGGCAAACTCGGATAAATTTACCCAGGATAAGAGTTTTAGTGTGTAAATGATGGCACCTGGTTTTACTTAAAAGACATCTCAGGGATGGAAAAAGTCCACCCTCTCTGCCTATACTAGACCTCTGCAGGCTACTGAACTATGCTATAGAACGAAACCCACATATCCATCCTTCACAAAGACATTGAAAATATATATAATTCTCTCACTGAAAAATATTAATGAGAATATACATGGAGAGGAACAGAGTGGGTCTGAATCTTGCTTAATTACAGAGAGGAAAAAGAATAATACTTTAATTTTGTCCCTGTCTATTGATTTCAACACATACACAAACTTGACTTCTGAACACAAGAAGTCTGGAATCACAGAAAAAATTTCAATGGTTCCTCTCTTTCACCAGGTCATGATAATTTTCTTCTTCCCTCTCCTCTGTCATTGTTTTTTCTTTACCATATTTTCAAGCCTTTTCTAGTTGTCTGGGCCTTTTCTATTCTATTTTTGCTTCTCCCCCTTCACCCTTTTCTTTCCACCTCTTTTTTGCACAGCTGCAAACAAATCGACACTCCCTCCTTCTCTATCACTGTTATATTCTGATTCAGACCACTGTGAAGTTTTCTACTCACATGGTTCCGATCCCCAATTTATTTTTTGTGAGACCTGTATTTGGCGCAGTATCTCCCATGGTTTCATCTGCTTCTAAACAAAAGGACATTTAGCTGTTCTTTCATTGGAGTTGGTGGTTGCTAGGCTCATCCACTTCCCTGAGGTTTTTCCCACCATAATGAAGCTATTTGGTTATTTTAGTCAAATTTAAAATGCAAGAAAACAACAGACAAAATCTATTTGGGCAAACAAAACTCCACGGAGGGGATGGAATATCAAGTATTCAAAAAAAGATAAAGAAAAAGGAGAAAGTGACTACTGAATAGAAAAAAGAATGTAAAGATAAATGCAGATTTAAGTTATAAAAAACTTCTAAAAGGTCCCCAAGGAGAGGTGCAGGACTTTATTCAGAAGTAGGCATTCTTATCAGGGGTTACAGTATATAAATATTGAAAAGCTCCCTAACAGGTTAGCCACACTGCTAGATGTCAGCGCATTCTTTTCAAGATCAAACTTGCAGCAAATTGACTGTGAAAGGAAGGCAGAAAAAAAGGAAGAGAAAGAAAGGAAGGAGAACTGCTCGACAGAAAGCCTTCTAACCGTTTTTTTTTCCCTCCTCATTCAGCCATACTGCATATAGATGCATTTAAACATCTCTGAAATGCCTTGCTCATACAACCCTATACAACTTCTGTCTTGGACTATGATTTTCTCAGAAACCTACCTCTTTCACTTGTGGAAGAGAGGAAAAAATATTATCCTGGCTAATAACACCTCTGTGAAATCTCCTCAGAGGACAGCATTTCTTGCACCTATGCTTTTCCTCCATAAACTGCCATCTGCTGTAATGCATCTCTATTTTAAGCTTTAGAGTCATGTGACTTAAATCCACATAAGTGTTGATTGTACATGATTGCCTTTATTGATTCTTCCTGGGACACATCTTGTCTGTATCCAACTTCATATATAGTTTTGCTCTGGGTTTTTCTTCTATGCTTTCTCTAATACTTTTCCCACCCCCCCCCGTCTTTCCATTTTTATGATTATTCTTTTTTACTGTGGCAGTGCTTGGGATTTCCAAGCAGTTAGAATAGGTCTTGTTATTCTGTATGTGCAACAAGTTTTTCTCCAAGAATGTAAAGAATACCTCTGTCTTACTCTTGCATTGTAATAACAGCCA
>NW_008581960.1:64705-68087 GCF_000691845.1 Merops nubicus
CTTGAAAAAAATAATAAATAATTTTTTTTTTTTTTAATAAAAGAAAGCAGCCTGAGTAATCTAAAATTAGAGAAAAAAAATTTTAGAAATTAATCTAGTGAGGAAAATTAAAATTATTAAAGAGAAGTTTGAAGGGTAGTTTGCTATGCTTTCTTTAAGGATAAGTAACTAATACTCACAGCCCTTTTGGTTTGGGATCATTAGACTGCAGTAGAAACTAGATTTTAATGCTGTTTCTACGTGACTTCTAGCAAGACTACTTCCAGGATGAGGGGTCTTTTGGCTATGTCTTACGGTATTTTATTGAGATATTTAGATTGATGATTTGGGGCTTTTCTCTATATTTCTTTTTCTGCTTAGCAGAATCTGCCAGCTACTCATGTTTTTCTTTGATTTGCATTTGGCATTACATATCTGTAACAAATTCAGTGGTGATACTGCATTCATTTAGCATTAGTGTTATTTTGGGTATCCTTATAAGCATCTGAATTTTAACATATAAACACGTGTAGTTTCCTTGAAATTTTCTTAAAACTAAAAACTGAGTAGCACTTGCTGCAGTGTTTATAATTTACATCCTTTTTCCACGTGGAGGTTGTACATGTATCCTGGGTGCCAAAACAGCCCCAGCCAAATCAGTGTGTTACTCATATACTTTGAATTAGGCACCTGGTTACTCTGTCTGCCTAGTGAGCAAATGAGTGAGTGAAATGGCTCATGAACATCGTGAGGACAAATCTCTAGATTTATCTCCAAAAATAATTGTTAATATTTTAAAATTAGAATTTCCCTGTAGCAAATCAGGAGGGAGTGTGACTCCTTTTCGGTAGGATTCCACTTTAGAAACCAGATAGATACCTGAGAGAAAAGATCCAGAACGTTTCCTGCTTTTGTTTTATACTTTTTTTTTTTTTTTTTAAAGTGTTATTTTTCACCACCTTTTTTTCTCTAAGTGATGGACTTGAGCTCAGATCATTTGCAAGACTTTTGGATACAGATCAGCAGCTATACACAGGGAGTATGAATCTTGAATCTTCCATTTCACACTCTGCCTGAACTGGGTAATAGCTTGAGGTGCTGTCAGGACCTTCATCTGCAAGAAATGATGAGAGTAGCAAACTTTCTGTGATTACACAGCTGGGGAACAGGCCACAAGATCTTTAGACGACTGAACCACAGAGAACTAAAAAAGCACTTGATTTTTAGTGAAGCTTACATGTGTGCACACTGGAGCTGATGAATTAGAGGAAGAAGGGCTCTATGTTCCTTCTCTGCACAGGAGGGAGACAAGAAGATAAAGTGTAGGGCTGAAATTCAGCTAATTCTTGGTGCAACATTGCTATAGACTGCTTAGAAACCTCGTTTAAGGGTGGAGTAATCAGTGACCCTGGTTGTGGTTGTGGGTGGATAGCAAGAATGAGAGAAAAAGGAGTGGTGAGGACACATGACTCCCAGGTTTATCAGATGGAATATGTCCTGGAGAGGTGGTCAGGTGCTGGGGAGAATGAATGTTTACAGATTCCCTCCTCTGTCTGAGAATACCCTCAAATCTTGGAAAATCAGTATTTTTTTTTTTCTTTTGTACAGAAGAATTTCATGAAGATTTTTGCTCACTGTTTCTTTATGGGTTAATTTTAAAGAAAATCAAACACCTCAGATATTTTGGTGAAGAGATCCTGTGGAATTTAGTGCAGAAAACAACTGACATACAGAGCTCAAGGTGATTGTCTCCTGAAAGATACTTTTTCCCCAGATTTTTTTCAGCTAACTCTACCAAAATATATTTTGTGTATAGTTAGCATGCAATTATATATCAACACTTGTTAAAAAAAAAAAAAAAAAAAAAAAAAAGAGGCTATCCAAAGGAAGGATCGTTTCAATAAGTCTGCTGAAGCAACTAGAAATAGGACTTTTATTTATGTTCAAAATAGGAATAGCATTAACATTCAAGTAAGTTAGTTTCCTGAGGAGCTTCTCAATCACATGTCTTTGGTTCATCATTACACATTAAGAATGGGATTGCAGAAAGCTGTCTTGGACGCACTAAGACCAGCAGAGCACTTGCGAGCTAATTCATTATGGGTGTTTTTTCACTTTTTCTTTTTTTTTCCTTGTAATTTAGAGAAATGCAATTAAAACTGAACTTGATAATTAATTCTGAACCGGTGAGAACCAGTCTCAGAGATTATGACTATGATGCTATATAGCCATTGATATAAATATTCATGAGGTTTCATTGTTTTATGTTTTTTTATGAAGCACTCAGCTTATCTGAAGAAGTAAAATTAAAGTATTACTATTTAACATTACAGTGTAAATAAGACTCAATAGAGAGAGAGACAAAAATATATGCAGAGTAAAATATAATATACATATTCTGTAAATGTGTTTATAGGTATTTGTGCATTTAAATTTATGTGTTGTGTATTGTATTATGTGTTTCTTTATATTACATACAGGTATTCTATAGTTGGATTGCTGGACCCTCTTTTACAAGTGTATACGTAGTCTCAACACATGGAACTTTCACACTCAAAAGTGTGTATGCTCAAATTCCCAGAATCTCCATCATCCATAAACACGACAGAGAATTAGAAAAGACTAAACAGGTTTAGATGTCTGAACATTACCTGGTGACTAAAATTAATAAAAATCAACTTACCCTACCACCAAAAATCAATCAACATATAATAACATATAAAACTAATCATGTGTAGTTGATAACAGAGTAAGAAAATAACCTGCCTTATTTCATCTTGGCTCAAGATGTTCAGCATACCTGCCTCCAGAGCAAAATCCCTTTTAAACATGTGATCTTCAAAAATCCTGGGGAAAAAAAAAAAACAAAACAAAACAATCTGCTGACAAACAGTGTCTAAAGGAAACAAAATGGCTAGAGGAAAGCTCAATATCTTGCTAGGCTGAAACAGGCAATGCAGTAACAGAAGAAAAGTCATCTGCAAAGAAGTTGAACTTTCAGGATACTACTTAAGCTATTTTCTTCCTTCCTTCCTTCCTTCCTTTCTTCCTTCCTTCCTTCCTTCCTTCCTTCCTTCCTTCCTTCCTTCCTTCCTTCCTTCCTTCCTTCCTTCCCTTCTTCTTTCCTTCTTTCTCTCTTTCTTTCTTTCTTGTCTGTCCATCTATCTTGTACAGATACAGTGGCTTAAATAAAACTGCTCTATATATAGTGTCAGAGACCTGAGGAAACTGGCTGTAGCTCAGGCCCTCCAGTCAGTGAACGCATTATTCAGACTGGAAAAAAAGATTTAAATCTCCTGCACTAGTAATTCAGTTCATTTACTGTGAGGCACTGAAAAGTCAAATTCAGTATCATGTGATTAAGCTACATCTGTCTCAGTACAAGCAGTAACCATATTTCTTT
>NW_008581960.1:68115-75140 GCF_000691845.1 Merops nubicus
AGAATCTAAAGGATTTTGCACAAAATTAGTGCCTATAATAAAGCACCAGTGATGAAGAGACAGCTCTTTATATCACTGATATATTGTAGTTTCGTTCTAATAAATGTCATTGCCAAATATTTCAAAACCTAAAACAGGTTTGCTGACTGAACTGTTTTGCAAGCATATTTGCTGTGCCTTACTCCGAAGATGTTCTTTTATAGACATACAGTTTAGAAATTTTATTTGACACTGCTGACTACTAAATTAGCAGCTTTTCAACTTTGCCAGACTCATGCAACACAATTGAGATAAAAGGTAAAATGCGTAACTTCTACATTAATTCTTGTTGGCAGTGTCATAAGAATCGTCAGAATGTGTTAATTGAGCCTAGAGTATGTGCAACAAATAATAAAGCCCCCCTCCCACCCTGAGATCCTCTCTCTCACTTTGTTCAGTCTGCACTATGCCTATCATTACAATACGTGAATGCAGCCCAATAACCGTGTGCCTTGCACCAAGACATGTGGCTTTCCTGAAAGAAAACAAGACTTTGGTATACTTTGCTTCTTTTGAGGGTGTTTGAGAGAAAAGAAGTGACCTTTCTAGCTTTCTGGTTCTCATTTCTTGCATTTGCTGCTGGGGAGTTACTTTGGGCTGTGTTATTAAGTGTGTAAATGTCGAGCTTCCCAAAGCATCAAGGTCAAGGATATAATGCAGCAAACAAAATCCTGTTGAATTTCACAAAGTTCCCACAGAAGTTTGTGGAAGTTTCAAGACACAGAATTCAACAATGATTTATCTTCATTTAAAATAATATTTGTAATATATTTTTCATTATTGATTTTTATATCGAAACCAAAAATCTCTTAAAACATACTTTTCAATAATTTTTTTGATCCTTTCAGCAACAGGAGGAAATTAGCAAACAAACAGAAGCAAAATTCTCTCAATTTTGTAAAAGTATGAAGTTTTGGGAAAAGCAAATAAAGTAAATGTTTTCTGTATTTTTGTTTGTTTGTTTGTTTGTTTGTTTGTTTTTGGTTTTGTTTTTGTTTGTTTTTTTTTTTTTTAATGTTTGTTTGTTTATTTTTCACTCCTGGAATCCTGCAACAAAATTTTATGAGAAATTTTTTCAATCATTTGTGATATAGTTCTCTAGCAATGTCCAAAAACCTGACGAAAATTGGGATTGTGTGATGATGATTTTGAAAATTAACTTTTTTATTTTTGAGGAGGGGGAGGAGAGGGAGATTAATTGCTTCTCATTTGTCTCCTAAATGGTGTTAAAGTAGGCAAATGAAGCCCACCAGACTCTAGGAGACGTTGCTCATGTTGGTTCTACTGCATTTAATTTCAAATGGCATACAAATACAATTTAATGAGTTGCACAAAGTTTTACTTAAGCTATGAGGTAACAGTAAAAGCTTAATAATTTCTGGGTAAGTAAAGTGAAAATGAAAAAAAAAATGCAGCTGAAAACTCTGCAGTTCTGTCTTAAAATATGTTTCAAACGATGTCGTGAATCTTATTTAGTTCATTGTTGTTTTTTTGTTTAAGCAACTTGTGTATAAAGACCCAGGCTTGACTGACATAAGAAATCACATGTATTTAAACTAGGAATGCAATTACTTCACATTTTTACCAGTGTTACTGAAGAGAAATAGATGCTTCTCAGTTCCCAGGTGAGCCAGTCCACCCTCCAGAGACACTTATTTCTTTCCATTGATTATGGAAGGTGCCTACTGTAGCTGTGCTTCTAACATTGGCATCTCAGTTAGGTTCTCATAGCTAGCTAGGATGAATCCAAGCCAAAATCAATAGCAATAGCAAAATCTATGTCAAACTTCTGGAAAGAAAAATAATCCCAGGCTTTCCCTCTCTCCTCCCCTCCTCTGATGACCACATCAACTGGGAGCCTTCCTTCAGCATACATTTCTCTGGTGCACTCCAGCCGTTCTGCATGGAGAATGGTGAAAACAAAGAAAATACCCAGAGTGAAGCTTCAGAAATAACCTCTGCAACATGTCCCTGGTGTGCAGCTCCCTTTGAAGAGAGCCTTTCTGGGTTCGATGGACCAGCTCTGCAATGAACAGCAACTGATGTACAAGACTAAGAAATCCTGTGTGCCTTTCAAAGTGTTGCTCTGAAAGGATGCCTGGAATTTACTTTCAGATAAATTTATCTACTATGACCCTGGATTACAGCAAGAGAAGTTCCTTGAATACCCACTTGGCTTCCAGTGTTTTGCTAAAAGACATAAAAGTGAACACCAGAAACCCTTTTATTTGTTTTTCTTTTAATAAGAGTAACAAGTAATTATTACTTATTACTATTATAAGAATAAAAGTAATAAGCAAGGTGAAGCAGAATGCAAACAAACCTGTTATAAGCTCTATTCCTAGAAATCTTGACTTTTACAAAATATTTCAATCACATTCATCACCTTTCAAATATAGTGTTGAAAAGTATAAACATTTTCATCTAGAGCATAGATTTATAGACAAACCAAATACTGTTTTTCTTTTTTTTTTTTTTTTTTTAAAAGGAAGGCTCTAGTTAGGCATTTTGTCACAAATTAGACCTGATTTGTTTTAGTTTAAAAGAGTTTACAATAATATTTTCAGTGAATCAGTCTTTCCAGGAGAGAAAAAAAAATCAGAAAACCACAATGAAACAGAATGTCAAGGAGGTTTCCATCCTTGCCATTTACCTAATTGTTGTGCCTTGATAAAGGTTTAACAATGTGATATGATTGACTCAGGTTTTTTTGTTTGTTTGTTTTGTTTTGTTTTGTTTTTTTCTTAATAGAAAGTCAAAATACTTGCTAAGTTTCATGTAGGAAAATACACTCCATTTGTAGTTGTTAGTCTAGCAAGAAATTTTATTAAATACATGGAACAAAGCTATAACAAAACAAACAAACAAACAAACAAACAAACAAAAAGGAAAATGTATTGGAATCATGGAATCGTTTAGGTTGGAAACAGCCTTTAAGATCATCAACTCCAACTGTTAACCCAGAACTGTCAAGCTGACCACTAAACCGTGTCCCTGTGTCCCAAACCTACATATCTTTTAAATTTCTCCAGGGATGGTGACTCCACCACTTCCATGGGCAGCCTGTTCCAGGACTTCACAACCCTTTCAGTGAAGAAATTTTAATTAATATCCAGTCTAAACCACCCCTGATGCAACTTGAGGTCATTTTCTCTTCTTCCACCACTTGTTACACAGGAGAGGAGACCAATCCCCACCTTGCTCCAGCCTCCTTTCAGGTAGTTGTAGGGAGTAATAAGGTCTTCCCTGAGCCTCCTTTTTCCCCAGACTAAAAAAACTCCAGTTCCCTCAGCCACTCCTCATAAGACATGTCCTCTTGACCCTTCACCAGCTTTGTTGCCTTTATTTGGACATGGTCCAGCAGGATGTTTGACAGATGTCCCAAGACCCTTAAGTCTCTCTTGATTGCTCTCAGACTTCTTGTTGCAACATCATCACTCTGTACCTGAAAAATCAATAATGGATAAGAATATGAGGTCCACAGCAGAGTAGAAATTTTCTCTCCACATCTTTAACCTAGGCCCCAGGTAGGCAGCGGACTTCCTTTAGAAGTGGGTCCAATCTACATATTGGCCCTTCTGTTCTCAGAACAGGATGACCTGTGACAATGATCCATCTTCTTTATCGAAACAGTTTTGATGCAATGTTCAGCCAGGCAGAGAAAGGACGAGTAATCCCCTGTGTGATGTGTCCTGTCTGCCTGTCGAGCTCTGGGTCTGCACTAGTTTCCATTATTAGACTTATTCCAGTATTAAAATTAATGCTTGTGCCAATGCTGTGAAAGAAAGAAGTGACCCTCACGATTTCCACACCTGCTTATAGTGTAATGTTTCAGGGAAACATCAGAATAGGGACATGAATTTCCCTCTGTAAGGCCAGAGTTTGCAGTTTAGCTGAATCTTTCACCTTGTTTTCAGTAATATGTTTCAGGAAGTATGTCCATCATCTGTAGAAATTTTGGAAGAAAAAATATTGGAGGGCTTACAAATAGGTCTTTGGGGTACAATAGCACTGTCAAGTCCTACAAAAGATGGAGATGATCCCTTGTTCCTCTCATGAAAGACAGGACAAGAAGTTACTAATTTAAGTTGCTGCAATGGAGACACCAACTATGAGTTAAGAAACTTTTTCAATGGTGAGGTCTGTTAGGGACCAGAATGTTGTTTTATACAGAAATGGTGGAGTTTCCAACTTTGAAAGTCTTCCAGAATAGTTTAGAACACTGATGCAAAACAACAAGGGTGGTGTCAGATCTGGCACATGTCTGGGCCATAAAGTCAGCCTGTCTGTCCTCTTGGAATATCTTGGAGTGATATTCTTCTATGATCCTGTGAAGACTCGTTTGAGGACAAAGGCACAGAGGTGAGCATTGACAATGAGAATTCCATCCCTGCTCTCATCCAACTTTGTGTGTCCTGCAGCAATTATCTTTCATCTTTTCATACCACAGCTCTGTAAAATAATATAAATTCCTTGGTTTGTCAGGCCATAAAGATGCTGATGAAACAGCATCTGAGTGTGTCCAGCATAGTGGTGACTGAAACTGTAGAAGAGTCAGGAGAGATGAAATGACAATTATTATAATTACCAACTTAGACTGAAAATAGGCTGTATTTACATATTCATAAATAGATCTAGCTGTGAAAAATAAATATTGTCAATACGAGTTTACAGATAAGAAATTATAGGCCCTTTAAAAAGAAAAAAAAAAATACTCAGAAATGGGATTTTGACAATATATTTAACTATTCCTGTTGGGTTAATTTAAATGAACTCTTTTAATTACTTCTGTGACTCAAATAGAATGGATAGATTGAATAAATAGAAAGATATTGAAGCCAGTGGTTATTTTTCACAGATTTCAAAGCACAAATAACTGTAACTATACAGTTATATCTTGATTTGACCAAGAACTTAATTTAAAAACCTAGACTTACCTCTTAACCTCTTTTCTGAGAGGTGGGGTCCATTGGCAAAATTGTTTGAATTACTCCTAGTCAAAGTTGCCTGTATTTTATTCCTGCAAATGATGTCACACATCATTGAAGTTCAGAGTTTGTATGTAGCCCTCTACCATCCTGCACTGAACCTAAGTGACAAATAATGAGAAAAAGGTGAGGTTGGTATGTGAATAAGCTGCAATTTGTTTTGTAATGAAAGTGAATTTAAATTGTTATTTTAATGTACAAACTTTTTTGTTTGGGTGTTTTAGTTTTTTTTTTTTTTTTTTATTTTAGAGATATGAATTTTCTGTTATTTATGGAATACTAGCTACATAAAGGGCATATCAAATTTTAATGAATCAGACTTCCAAAACCAGAAAATTAAAAAAAAAAAAAGGAAATGAGACCCTTTCCATGTTATCACAGATATAGACATATTCATTATTTAGCAGTAAATAATGAACCCAGACATTGAGTCACCACATTAGGATACAGACAGAGTAGTGACTCCACCACCAAAGTGCAAGTAGTGGTTTATTATAAACGTAATTCTGAATCACTCATTCTATCCCTTCTCCCCAAACGCATATAGGAAATTACTTGTAAATAGCTTGCTTTTACTTTAAAACTATTCTACTGGTTTTGTTTTGGGTTTTTTTTTTTTTAGGCCAACTTTGACTTTAATCAAACTAATTCACTCAGAGACTTAAGAGAGGAGCCTGAGCCATTTTCCTCTTTAGGAAAATGTTTCCTAATGTTTATGGAGAGAACTTTAAGTATCAAAAATGGCACTATCTTATGTCAGCAAGTGGATAACATTTAGATGTCTGTAAGAAAAAAATGACTTAGACTCTTTAAAGAGAAGGGATTGAACCTGCATTTCCTAGGAAAGAACCAATCTTCAGAAAATTCTGAAATTGCTCACAAACATGGGTCTGTAGTGAGATCTGTTGCTTTGCAGCTACACAAATCCCAGTAACTATATTTAAGCTCTGAATCAATGTATATTAGTCGGTCAAGCAAAAAAATGAACATAAAGGCAGATTTATCAAATCAGACCAACTATTTATCCTGTCTCCAACAGAAGTCAACAGTAGATGACTGATAAAGAATATGAGATATATTATAATATAATATGCCAGTCATTGAATGGCACTTTACCACAGCACTTGTCTCCAAAAGTTAGGGACTATAGGATTATTTTTTTTTTATTTTTTATTTTTTTTTTTAGACAGAGAAGTGATATCTTTGTATTTCGTACCCTAAAAAATAATAATTTTTATTGTGGTTTAGACCCAGCCAACGGTGGAGTATCACATGGCTTCTCGCTCACCCCCCTTCATACTTTCATTCTCTCCAACTGCCACCTCTGGTGAGATGGGAAGGAAGATAATAAGAAAAAGGCAAAACTCTAAGGGTTGAGATAGGGAGAATTTAATACAACAATTCAAGAAGAGAAAAAAACAACAGTAAAACAGTAATAATAATAGTAGTAATGAGACAATGTGTAAGGTGAGTTATCTAGAAAGAACCTGACCACCTAGAGCTACATCAGTGGTGTCCGCCTGCTGCACTTTTCCAGCGGGCATGTCAGTATGGTATCAAATATCCCATTGGTTTGTTTGGTTGGCTGTCCTGGCTGTAGCCTTCTGTCAGCTTCTGGTGAAAATTAACCCTATCCCAGCTGAATCATGGACATCCTTTCATTTTTTTTTTTTTTTTTTAAACAAAGCAAAATTTTAACATTAATTAATTTCTCTTACATGGAAAAAAAAAAACAACAACTTTGTTTTTTATTATGTAAAACATATTTGAGAATTTAATTTAAGGTGTGATAAGCTGGAAAAGCTATGAGATATTGTTTTCTATTCACCTTCTCCATGTCACCAATGGTTTTGTTTAGGCATTCTACATCAGCAACTTACTTACCACTTGCTTGTTTGGCTGCCTCTATTAGTAGAGTTTTATTTACAGTTTATAATTCAGGTTAAAAAAAAAAAATAAATCTTTGTAGTTGTTTAAACCACTTTATTGTTCAGGGGC
>NW_008581961.1:0-3741 GCF_000691845.1 Merops nubicus
TAAGTTGTTTAGCTCCATATTTGAGCCCAATGCTGATTTGGGAAGACTGGAGCAGGTGGGAATTCTTTCTTGCAAGTTTGATGCAACTTGCCTGTTCTGCAAAACTTTCTGAACTTTGACCAGGTCAGAGAACTTGTGATAATTTGCTCATGACTACTTTCAAAGGTAACCATCAGCTGATGGATCTTCACCCCATGCTGCTCAGGACTGAGTGAAAAGAGCCTAATAATCTTTTCTACCTGTGCTACAGGAAGCTGAAGTATTTCTCCTCCCCACTTCCCACATCTGAGGCAAAAGGAAATGTTTGCTTGTCTTCTTTTGGTTCTGTCCTCAGGCCTGGAGTTATCTGGTAACATGTTAAGGGAATTTAAAGCATGAAATGGAAATTGGGTGAATGGGCTGATGAATTCTCTTTGTCTTTCCTTGATCCTTTATTGTGAATAAGAAGGTCCTGTTGACAACTAGGGATTGTTCTGGTGTGAGTGTAAGTCTCACACTCCTTCCTCCCCTCTCCCTTCAACCCTGGAAGATGGAACAAACTGAATTTGCAGATAGCTGACTAGTTCCCTGCTCTTCCTCTTGCACTTGTTGGGAGGCCTGTGGTAAGGAGCCCACAGAGCCATGGGAATTACTCTTCCCTGCAGGGAAGTTTTCACTTGGGGACTTGGGCAAATCCATTTAGCTGTGGGGTTTTTTCTGCCCAAGGAGGCTGAAATAGGGTGTGTGTACTTAAGGAAGAATGTTGTGTGTTTTTTCCTGAGAGAAGAGTCAGGCAGAGGAGCAAGTTGCCCAGCTGGGCTGTGGTGGCTCCATCCTTGGAGCTTTTGATGACCTGACTGGCTAAAGTGCAGAGCACACTTGTCAGACCTCAAAGCAGACTGTGCATTGAGCAGCTGGTTGGACTAGGAACCTCCTAAAGTCTCTTCCAACCTACATTATCCTGGGAACATGAACCTCCCCTAATGCCCAGGCAGGTGCAGGTGTTTGGTGCAAGCCTGTGTGGACAGAAGATCCTAAATTCTTAGCATTGCTCATCCATACAAGTTCACTGAAGGTTTCAGATGATTTCCTTCTAGGAAGCATTCCTACTGTTGTAAAGTAAAAAAGGTACTGCAGGATGTATTTTTGAAATCCAGTGGGAATAGCTGGAGTTGCATCAGCATGGTCTTGGTCTAGAATGAGACCTTCTTAGTGTGTTTTCCTGATCCTCATAACTAGTTTGATCTGAAGGGGCCAATTAGTCATAAGCTACCTATGGTCAGCAAAATAGTCCAGCACCTTCATAAAAGATCAAAAAACCTCAAAGCTCATGACTTCTCTTCAGCTGGACGTTGTGAAAGACCAAATGTTTCATGTTTTCCAAGACTTTCCCAGTCACTCCTGCTCTCCCTTTGCTGTGATAACCTTGGTGGGTGGCTGAAGGGCCTGCTGCCATTCCTGCCCTCTGGCTGCCCTAGCTCAGGGGCATGCAGCCTTTCCTGTGTCTTGGTCAACATGTGAAAAGATGACTCTGCTAGACCTGCATATACTATCTGTCCTTTGAGAGGACTCTCAGGGGACTGGTTTTTCACCTTTGTGGCTTGTCTGCTCTGTCTGTGGGACAGGCAGTTGCCATGAGGTTTAGGCCAGGGTTCTTTACAAAAGTAACTGCTTTCCTTCCAACTGTGTATTCGTTACACTCTGCTGGTGGGACACCTCAGAGCAGATCAGGTTTTGTTCTGGAAGTGTCACTGAACTTGTGTTAGATGGGCTGAATGCTTTCCTGAAAACATCTTTCTGGTGGGAATGGAGAAATTCTAACCTGTTACTGTCTTTCTTCTCTGGGGGCTCTGCGTGGCTTGTTTTCATGATTTGATTACTGTGGGATGCTGGAGAAAGAGAAACAGGGATGTTCCTGTTAGAGTTGAAACTGTTCAGAGATTGTCTGCAAGGAATTCTTAGTGTAAGCAAAACTTAATGAAAGATGATAGCAAAGATTTGGTTTTTTGAAGCTGTGGCTTCTCTACACAAAAGCAATTTTAAACAAAATGAGTCACGGTCTCATTCTTGCACAGTTATGGTATCCAGAGGTGAAAAACAGAAATGGAAAGGACACCCTACCACTCCCCAAACCAAACACAAGACAGCCATGTGCAGAGCAGACTCAGGCTTCCCTATCTCACCAGAGGCAATCTAACATCCACTGTGCTTACCACAGAAGGGTGGTGGAGAAGGGTTAACTCTGGGGCTTGTTTCAGGACCTTAGCAACAAAATTTCAGCTTTCTTCAATCTTTGCACTTGAAGTGTGGTGAATAGAGTATTTCAGAGATGAGATGACTTGATTTGGGTCATTTTGTCAAGGTTGGAGGTACATCTATGGCCTAGAAATCTAAACTCTTTAGCCAGCTCTGGATCTGAGCATGGGCTGTGCAAGCCTCTGCTTTGGACTGCCTTCAAACTGTGGAACATCTGACACTGAACATTGCAGGTTAATGCCTGTGACCAGGTATTATGTTTTATTTATAGGCACTGCTTAGTGGAAATGGTAGTAGGGTTTTTTGTTAACCATGTCCCTCTGGGAGCTCTCTGCAGGTCGAACAAAACCAAGTGCTCATTGTCTCTGCCCTTCTGCCTCAGCTGCCTTATTTCTCCTGAAGTCTCAAGTCCAGCACGTGCAAAATGCAAACTCTCTTTGGTCAGAGTTTCTGTGACTTTGTTGCATTAGCAGGGCAGCTCCTGCTTTCAGGGGACCTTCACACAGCCCAAATTGATCAGCAGGAGGAGGAGGAAAAACGGCTGTTGCCGCAGCAACCAGCGATGACTCATCCTGGGTACCAGGCAGCAAAAGCTGGGAGGCTGCAGTAATTTTCCAGATGCTTAATCCAGCTCTGGAGTCTTTATTTCTCTAGCTGACAGGCAGAAACCCTCCCTCTGCCTTGCTTGGCTGGGAGGCCCACGCAGCCTGCAGCCCTACGTGATGCAGAGCTGTCCTTCGTGGCGCTTACCCCGAAGGGCGTCACGCAGACGTGCCTGAGGAATGCAGATGAGCCACTCCACGGATGGAACCCTAGCCCCCAAAAGGCAGTAAAAATAGAACTGCAAACTGCCTGCCTGCAAAAATACCCCAGTGTGTCATTGGCTGTGCTCCATCCCTACCTACCAGCTAGCATCACGTTTACTGTCACTCCAGCTACGATGGATTAAATCAGTTCATCTCCTTCCTCTTCAGTAATTAGGGTGTGCCTGTGCTCCATACAGAATGTGCTAAAAAAGGGGAAAGTGAACTGCACTCAGCACATGCATTTCCATGAATTAGCTCCTCTTTCCTATGACCTACTAATTCCTGTGCATGAATTTCAGTCTCTGTGGGAGGAAATGGAACAGGTTGAGAGGCTCCTCCAGGAAAAGGGCAGCAAAAGGAGCAACCCTTTCTATGTCGCTCAGGGGATGCCCACCTTGCAGCTGCCCTGCAGTGACTGCATTGCAATAGAGGCATCACCCCATGTGGGGCACTGTTAGAAAGGTCCAAGTACTTATTTACCTGCTTAGGTGGCAGTGTGGAGTTCTTCAAGACTGCAGAGTGATGCTGAAAATGTGAATTTAAGCAGATTAAAGGTAGCTTCAGCTTATTTACAAGGGGAAGGTGCACCTTCCCCTCTGGAGTGGGAGGAGCAATTAGCACATGGTGATAGTGGAATTTGGCTTCCCTGTGCAGGATTTGAACCTGCTTGTGGCATGGGGAGAAGGAAGAGCTTGTAGGG
>NW_008581961.1:3772-11359 GCF_000691845.1 Merops nubicus
CAGCAACAGAGCCCTGTGGTTGTTTTGGGGGGGGGAGTGGAAGTCCTGATGCTGTCAGCTGCTGTTGCCTGCAGTCCCTGGAAGGCAGACAGCTTTCTGCTGGTGGATCAAGTGAGACCATCAGCTCCTTCTCTCACCATGCAGCCTCTTGCTTGCAAGTCCTCATCAAAGTTTTGGGAGGGGATGCAGCCGAAGTGAGCTGCTGTGCTGCTGACAGGCTCTGCAGTATGTGGTTGGCTGAAGCCAAATCCAAGTAAAGCCACAAAGTGTGGGGCATGAGGGAGCTGTATGTGATGTTTGTGTTCTACTGCCTTGTTGTGGTCAAGTCACCTGCTAATAAACACATGAACAACATGACATGAATATGGATTGCCTTGGATCTTTGTCTCCTGTCAGTAGGTGGGATGTGTGAGCATTTAATGAATGTGCTGTGGCTGCTCTTCAGAGGAAACTGGTTTTAAAGGGCAACAGTGGAGGCTCACCTTGTTCCTGTGAGATTCTGAGCTCTTGGTGTGTAGTTGTTCCAGACTGTGGCTGGGTTTTGTATATCCTAAGGGAGAAGTGTTCCATGATCAGTGCCTGATGCTGCAACCTCCTTCATGGCTTAGGATGCTAACCCTATTTTACTTCATATCCCTGCATGAGAACTGACATTACTGTGCAGCAAGTTGATACATACAGTGGATTTGCTAGAAAGTTATCCTTTCCAGAATCACAGGGTTTTGGAAAGTTAAAATGAAAGCCAAACATGAGGTTTTGATCATTCATCTTGCCTCCCAAGACAGGAATAATTTGCTACCTGCACAGCATGACATAGAAACATTTAGGTTGAGAAAGACCCTTTAAGATTAGAGTCCAACTGTTAGGCTGCTGCTACAAAGTCATGTGAGGGTAAAAATGCTGCTAGACAGATAATCTGCAATTTCAGCAGCAACCATTACAGACCTGCATAGTTGTGCTACTTTTACTGTAACATATATAGTGAATTAGCACCAGAAGTTCTGCAGTCCCAGCAAACTCCTTGTGTGAAATCATCAAACCTAATTAATTGCATTAAGTTTATATATCTACACATTTTTGGACATAGATTCTGGCTTCTCTGTGTTTTTGAAAAGGGAAAAAAAAGTGTAAACCCACCTGTTTAATGCTGTGATTTTTCACTATTAATTAGGATGTATTGACTGGTTAACACATTTTATGAGGAGTTAGACTTCAGTAGGTTGCCTGAAGTCTCATGGAAATCCATCTGCTAGACTGGCTGTAGATAAGTGTCTGTAAATAGTTGCATGCTAGTTCTTGTTTGCAGAAAGCATCATCTGAGCAGAAGCTGGTTAAGGCCACTGTACTCAGTGAAGGTCCCAGAGGACTTTTTTGGCCTGTGGAATGATTTAAAGAGGGATAAAAGCCAGACTCATTTTCAAGGTTACACTATTTCCAAATGCCTTTTTGCTTTTGGAAGAGATAACTACTAATAAATGTGACTCAATAAAACCTTTAATAACCAGGGCAGCCTGGGGACACTCAGAGTTGATGCACAAATCATATACTATTAGCCTTGCTGCTGCTTATAATATGTAATACAGCATATTTCAAGTTTTTGAGCCACTCTGTATATTTTCTTTGAGGACCTTTTTGTACCAGGGGTAAACTCTAAGTCTGCTTGTTGGGAATCCTGTAGTATGGGAGCTTAATAAAGTAGAAATTATAGTTTCCACCTGCCTTTCAAAGCTGTTCAGTGCAATGCCAGCACTAGCCAGAGGGGATCACTGCTGGAGCTGACAAAGACACCTCATCTCCCCTCTCTACGTGCTAGGGGTGAAGTAAGGCATCCAGCCCTGCATCCTGGAGAAGGAGATCTCCAGGAGGAAAGATGTGAAGGTGTGTTGAGTGGAGGTGCACTGACTGTGCAGCTGAGCATGTGGATGATTTCTGAGCCTGGAGGCTGCTGGAGCAGGAGCACCATCCATCACTGCTCTTAGCTAAGGTGATATCCCACCAAGCCAGTCAACTCTACCTCTAGGGACTGACATGGCACCTTGGTGGGGAGGCAGCAAAAGCAGTAGCTGCCCTTGACTTCACAAAGCTCTGGGCTCATTTATCTCCTTGGAAATGCTGTATAAATAGGTTTTGCTTATCTTAAACTGACATAAAGCAAAATGTCTTTTACAGGAAAGAAATATTCAAGCCGTAGGAACAGCTTGAACTAAATCCCAGGTTCTAAATGCTGAGCGTAGCTTTTCATTTGCATTTTGAAACTGCCTGTTCTCCTCAGAGCAAGCTCTTTAAATCCCTCTTATCCCAGCTATTGTTTACAGAAAACAGGGATCTTATATCTTTGGGGATATGAGGCCCTGGGGAAGCTCAAAATCAAGGTACATCATATTTCATGCTTCCTTGTGCCAACGAGGGAGAGGAGAGCTTGGTTTTCATCCTGGACAGTTTTTGGCACCTCTGCATGGAAATTCCCCCATCAGAGGCAATTTGCTCCAAATTTACTTTTGGCATTTAGAGAACTGTCCTTTGAAAACAGTACAGTAGGCTGTTGGGAGACAGCATGGTCATCCCACTAATGAGATTTATAAACTGACTTATTCACCTTCATTTTCCATGTGATTTCCTGGGAATAAATTCTATTACTTGGATAGTTTTTCAGAGGAAGCAGTAGAAACACTACTTTCTGAAACCTCAAGCCACAGCTACTGAGAGCTTTTGGGAGAGGTGCTAGATCTCAGGTAGGTGCTGTAGAGTGTGTGGTAAGGTCCTAGTGGACTCATCATAGTGCTATGAAGCCACCCTCTAATTGCACAGTATTGCCTAATACCAGGATGATGAGGGAGATGGTGGATTCAGTGCTACTGGATAAAGGCAGAGAAAAATTGAAGTCCTGTGAGTGAGGTTTTCTTTTCTCCTCTGTGGTCTTTTAAAGAGGCCTGTCTGAATTTCCCACATCTAGGGATGCACGGAGCTGTTTGTTCTGTACAGGAGACACAGGATGCTGCTTGCAGTCAGGGTCCCATGATACTGAAGTTCCTGAAGTAATTAAGAATCCAGTGCTTTAAATCATTTGTTATGGCACTCTAATCTTATTTTTTTTTTGTAGTAGTGAAGCTGAGTGTAATACTTAAACCCCTGGCCTGCCCACACTTTAAACAGCATACAAGTTTCCTTTTTTTTTTGCCTCATGAACCACTTGCAGTTCAGTCTAGGAGATGGGTTTTTTCTTTTGTTCCTTACTGTGTTACATGGCCAATTCCATTTCTCTCTCCATGGTATGTCCCAAATATCTGTGCCACTCCTGGGTGCTCATTCAGACTTGAGTGCCATCTCCTGTGTCTCTCCCTGAGGCGTGGGGAGATTTCTGTACAGGTCTTTCTCTGAAGTCTGGGCCAGGTCTGCTCTGCTGAGATAAGAACTGTCACTGGTGAATGCATTTGTCTTTAACAGTGAGCAAAGTTATCTTTAGCTTTCTTCCTGTGCTGGCTACTCACATTTCCACCCATGAGCACCTCAGAATTTCCTCTGCTTGGCAGCAGTGTGTCAGTTCTGAAGCTTAGTTAGTACCAGAGTGTTTTGCTGCTGAGCAGAGGTTTAAAGTCAAAGAAACTCTGGAGGTTACTTGATTCTTCCCCTGTTCCCCCACCCTCCCATCTTTGTTATGGTTGTATTTGTGTCACTGACTGCTTTGGCTTGGCAGGGAAGGACCCTTCAGACCTCTCCTGTCCATCTCTTGCACAGCACAAGGGTGACCTGTTCTTGCAAAAAGTTGGGTGAAGACCCCTATATTTTAGTAACTGCCTTTTCTTCCAAATTCTGCTGGAAGAGGTGACCTGTGTATATAATCCCCTCTTGTGCACTGTGTAACAACACTGTGTCATACACCTGTCACTCATTGGGCTGAAGCTTTTGTGGCCTAAGAGAGTATTTGGCACCTCTTGCTAGCACTATATTCTCCACAATACCTTCTCTATTTTAAGCAGCACTTAAATTTCCCAAACCCACAGCCACCACCTTGGGACTCCTGGGAGCATCAGCAGAGAGAAATAATTTTCTTCCCCCACAGAATCCAATTCCTGATTTTTTTTTTTACTCTTTTCTTTTTAATAATGTACCATCTGCAGACACTGGATCAAACCCCCTTTATTTCATAACATAAATAAGCTTTGAAAAGTAGTTTTTCACTTAGCAGTGCTCATCTAATGAAGGGTATGTATATTTTTATATATGTATATTTCTAATCTATTATTAATTTCCATAATACTATGTTATGGAGAGACAGCCCAGCCTGAGGCTGCATCCCCCTTTACCTTGTGTTCTGCCAAATTCTGCAGTTTTCTTGGCAAACTGGGAGCAGACAGTGTCTGATCACACAGGGTTTTCTCTCTTGCCTCATACCTGGGGTCAGTCTAAACCTAATTATAATGTAATAATCATTCTGTTGTCTGAAGGCCACTGCCCTTCAGCCTGCTGGAAGTGTAGGAGATTATTACACAGGCACTGGTGTAATGAAGTGTGGGTTCACTTTTTCATTTAGTCTTACTAATACAGTTCTTCAGCTTTACTAAACTCTCTTGAGATTGCTATTTATGGTACTTGTAACTTTTTTTTGTAATGACTTTGGGATGGCAGTGCCATCTTAATAAAGATTTATCATAGAATGTCTGGGCTGGAAGGGACCCCCAAAGCTCATCTAGTCCAAGCCCCACAAAATAAGCAGGGACATCTCCAACTAGATCAAGCCACTCAGAGCCTCATCCAGCCTGATCTTGAATGTCCCCAGGGATGGGGCCTCCACCACCTCTCTGGGCAACCTCTCCCAGTGGTCTGTCACCCTCATATTGCAGAACTTCATCCTAATATCTAACCTAAATCTGCCCTTTTCTAGCTTAAAGCCATCACACCTCATCCTGTCACTCCAAACTCAAAATGTTGGTTGTTTTCTCAAAACCCTCTTTTCCTGCACATGTTGCAGTTATGGCAGATCATGCACAGAGAGTGCAGCAGCTAATGTTTCTTCAGCTGCTAAGTAAAACTGTGTGACCATGGGCAGGATATGGGCATGTGTGAGCTCAACAAGCTCCCTTCAGGGTCCATGAGGACAAGTTCAAGTGAGTACCTTAAGGAATAGGTCTGGATGCAGAATGGTCCATTCCCAGTACTTGGCAGTGGAGGAAAGCCCATACAGTTATCTCCATGAGAGGATCTCTCCCAAGGCTGCTACAAGGCTTTGGATGAGGCAAGAAAAAGAATTTTCCTCAGGACATCTTGCTTTGAAGCTCCAGCTTTTCATGTGATGTGTAGGGAGGGCCACAAGCCCAGGTTTTGTTTTGGGTTTTCCCTGCTGCTGTGGCAGTCTGTCTGCCCTGGGACAGATTCCCAGGCACCTCCAGCCTCTCCTTTATGCTTCCTCTTGCTTGTAGAAAGGTAAATATCCAAGCTGGAGTGAAAGGCTGAGAGGCTTGTTATGGATGATGAAGCATTTTAACCATTCAGCATGTTGGTTCAGCCCCCCAGTTTCATCTGTCAGGCTTTTCTGTTCTATCCTCAGAGAATAAGCAAGGCCTTGGTACCATTTTTACTCCCCTTCTTTAATTATTAGCTGCCAGAGCTCATAAATCTTGCAGATGTCATCAAGGGCAGACAGTTTCTCAGCACAGGCTGCCTAATCACATTCCCACTGCTAACAAAAAGGGAACCATCAACTCCTATCTTTTTTTGATGGCTAAAAACTAATTAGTCTCTCTGTCTCTCACACAAAACCCAAATTAATTCACTCTGTTGGGAACAAAGTATTCAAGGACAATCCTTGATAAATTCCCAGGCTTTAGCTGGAAATTTGAATAGTAGTTAATTCCATTGCTGTTTCCTGGAGCTCACAAAAAAGAAACTGTGCCACAAACAGACACAGCTTAGGAACTTCAGTGAAAAGAGTATTTATTCCATGTATATATTTTATTTGGTATATTATTCCTTTGATTGTAGATGCAGGGTTTGGATTACTCTGTAGTGTGGAAGATTCAGTGTTAGACCTTCAGGAAAGATGTTCCAGTATGGGACCAAGCAATGTAAGGAAGTTATAGATTGCTTGGTGTTGGAGATGCTTTAGAAGTGACCATACTAACATGTTTGGGGTTACCAGGTAAACTTGATCTTCTATCAGAGGAACTGGATGACTTGGAGAGTTCAGCTGCATTTCTGGAACAGGCAGCCTCCCTTTATTCACATAAATCTGACTGTTGGTGTGCTATCCTTAGTAGCTGATAAGCACAGAAATGGCTTTAAATAGCCAGGAAAAGGGACCTGGAACTGGCTGTGGATAAATCCTTTTGTTTTCTAACCAAATCATCCACACCTTATTCCTGTCTTGTCTCGCCAGTTGTAGATTCATTGGTGCAGGGCTGATTCTCAGTATGTGTTTGCAGAGCACTGAGCACAGCACAGCTCCAGCCCTCTTTGGGGCTGCAAAATTATAATATTGATTTCTAATTTCATTTACAGATGAGAGAAGTGTGAAAGACAGAAGGCTGAACACTAGAAGTGTTCTTTCTTAAGCTAGGTCACTTATTAGCACTGCCAGCTACTTCTGAGAGCAGGTAGTACATGAGGAGAGTGAGATCCAGCAAGAAGGGCAAATATTTGCCTTGTAAAGTGGATCTATTTGTCAGTTGATTCATCTGTTGTGGGGGCTGATGGATCTGGTAGTGCTGGCAAATAGTAAGTAATCAGGATCTAGAGCCAAAAGTGAGTTTCTAGAGTTACTACCTGGGACTCAGCCTGCAGGCTTGGGTCCAGAGTTTTGTTGGGTTTTTTGTCTTTTGTGCCTTTCCTGCAGCCTTCTGGCTTTTTCTTTTCACTTAAAAGGGGAAATAATGACTTGGAACTTTGCTACTGATGTTTGTTTAGTGAGGAAAATAGTCACACAGAGCTTCCTATCCTTCCTCTGCTTCTGCCTGGTGGTCCTCATTTGCTCCTCAAAATCAGCAGGCTGGGAGATGTGAACAGCATAGTCCTCTTCCTTAAAAGAGCTCTGCTCTTGCCTCTCAGTTTTTGTGCATCAGCTTCTCTGAGCACAGGTACAGGAGGTGTTCCAGCTGCCTTGAACGTGCTGTACACCACAAAATTAGCCTTTGAGTGTTTGGGGGGTTTTAGCAGTACTTCCTACTTTGAACTGCTTCCTGCCTGCACATATTAAAATGAGTAGTTTGGGTTTGTTTTGTTTTTGTTACTGTGATGCTTGAGATTCAATCCCTTGTTGGTTTTCTTTCTCTTCCTCAGGTGCTTTTGGGGTTTTTTTTTGTTACTGTCATGCTTGAGATTCAATCCCTGGTTGGTTTTCTTTCTCTTCCTCAGGTGCATCCTGCTGTGTTGACACAGGCTGGTCCCTTGCTTCAGTTCTGAAGCACAAATGCTGCTTGTAGAAAGGAAGGGGTAAATCTGAAAGGTTCCTTAAATAGGTAGAGATAAATAAACCTAAGCCTATGCTAACATGATTTGCTCAAGTGCTGTCCTGAAAAGGTAGTATATTTCTGAACTGGAATCTCACTGGCTTTTACTGGCTCTAAATTTAAATGAGGTCTTTATTCTTAGCAG
>NW_008581961.1:11426-28790 GCF_000691845.1 Merops nubicus
AGGAATGTCACAGTTCCCTTTTAGAGACTATTTTCTTTCAATACACATTGTGCTATGGAGTCTGAGAACTGAGGCACATCAGTGAAGTATTCAGAGATCTATGAATATTTTTTGATGGTTACTTAAATAACTTGGATTATCAGTACACTCCACCTGGCC
The DNA here is from genome assembly GCF_000691845.1 of Merops nubicus. Lineage (NCBI taxonomy): Eukaryota > Metazoa > Chordata > Aves > Coraciiformes > Meropidae > Merops > Merops nubicus. Next base: position 11,586 of record NW_008581961.1, read on the forward strand.
AGGATGGTGAAAATATTGAATGTAGATAGTTGTAGTTTATTTTAACATTTTTTTCTTGCAAGCCCACCTTCAGCTGCAGCTTCTTTAGCAAGGGTGTGGCTATATTGGGATGACAGAATGTGGCAGAGAAAAAGGTTGGGACAAGAAGATGCTTGTTAAAGACAAGGAAGGTCATTAGCCACAAATAATAGTAGAATTGTTCAGTTCATGACAACTTATCATATTCATTGATAACATCCTTTATTTTATTGGTCAACAACAGTGCTTTGCTGATGATAATTTTGCTGTTAGAAGTAGTGAGGCCAATAATTAATAAAGCCTCAGATGTGAGGGATGTCACAAGATGTCTGTAGAAGAAAAATCTGCAGTAATGAATGACCAAAGCTATCTGGTCACTCATTAAAAATATAGGCTTAAAAATAAAATTAAATGCTGAGTGTGATTGCTAAAAGGGCACAGCCAGAGTGGGACCAGCCAACTTTAGATATAATAAAGACTCCTACACTGATTTTTATGATGAAAATACAGCATAGGCAGGCAGCCATTAGAAAATGGCTTTTCATACTCATTTCTGCTATTTTTAAGACTCTGAATATTTCTGGAAACTTTCTCTACCTTGGAAGAAGCGAGGACAAGTACAGATCTTCCAACTGTTATCATCCTGCAATTGCTCTCTGGCCACCAACTCCAAGTAACTATCTAAAACAATGGAGTGGTTCCTGGGACATGTCACCCATCAGGGAATCTTGGCTGGAGAAGTGATGAGTTATTGGCACTGTTTCTGGGTAACTGGGTGTTAGCTCTTCCCCTCTGTGACTCTGTAGCAGAGTTCAGAAACTCTGAAAGACAAAAGGATTGACTCCTCTGTTGGTACCCAGAGTGGAAGCTATCAACCACTTCAAAGAGAAAACCATTTTTTTTTGACAGCCTATTGTTGATAAAGAGATGCCTTTAAAACCAGTCTTTCTACTAAAAAAACCTCATAGCTTAGGCTGAACCTAAGGTAGATACCTGAGGTAGAGATGAGAAACAGAGAAAATAAAGAATGATGAACAAGGTCAAGCAGGAATCTGTGAAATTATCTGTCATCAGAGAAATAATGGAACAACAGCTTTGCTCTGAGAGGGATTTAGAGTCAAAGAAATCAAGGCTGGTAAACAAACCTGCTGGTCCAGAGCAGATCTGTGTTTGCTTTTTCAGAGCTGAGTTTCCACTTTATGGTCAATAGGAATAGAAGTCAAAAAACTCAAGACAGCCAAACCAACACTTATACTTGCAGGTAACACTTTTTTTTTTCCTTTTCTAGAGGAGAAATAAGACAAAGCTGTGTGGTTTGAGGTTGTTTTTTTACATTGCTATTGCTAGTGAAGTTCTGACACCCCACAGTGCACTCTTAACATTGGCCATCAAGCATGGGTATGAATTCCATGACCCTTCATTCTTATCTGATGCTTGCTGTGAAAACCCCCACCCCAGAAAACTGGGATTCTGACAACTTCCCTCCTGCCCTTGGGTCTGTATGCAGTGCAGGCAGATTTCAGGTCCTCTGAGCAATGAAAGGGAGAGGGATGGACACTGCAGGCAGGTTGGATGGAAAAAAAAGGTAGGTTGAGGCAGAGAAACAAACATGGTCATTGCTGCAAGAAGATTTGTCTGAAATAAAAAGGGTAAAGAAATGAAATCAGTCTTTGTGGCCCTTGCTGCAAGCTCCCAAAGCATCTGGCCACATGAGGGTAAGTGTCAGTGCTGAGAGGATGGGCCAGGGGGCTTAAAATAACTTTTCCCTGCTGTGTTTCCCTTCCTACCCCCAGAACAAAGGTGTCAAAAGCTGTGCTTGCATTCAAGAGCCACAGTCAGGAAACCAAGGCAGTCTGTTTCATTTCTATGACTTTGTCAAGTAAATGAACACTTGTGTCCCATCATTTGGTGAGCAAAGCCCTGTTATGCTCATGTAAGGAAGTGCATTAAGCTGTGAGTTACTCACATACCAAATTAAACTCCTTCTCCAGGAGCAACAACTATTTACAGACTGGTGGTGAAAAGAACACAGACCCTGGTGTTGTGCTGGCAGGGTGGCTGTAGTTCTCTGACTTGATAATTTCTTTCCATGTGCTTTTGCCATGTCACAGTTTTTTCTAAAGTCATAGAATAGTTTGGGTTGGAAGGGACCTCAGAGATCATCTAGTTCCAACCCCCCTGCCACAGGCAGGGACATCTCCCACTAGACCAGGATTTTCAAGGACCCATCCAACCTGTCCTTGAACACCTCCAGTGATGGAGCATCCACAGCTTCCCTGGGCAACCTGTTCCAGTGTCTCACCACCCTCAGAGGGAAGATCTTCCTAATCTCCAATTTAAATCTACCCTCCTCCAGTGTGAAGCCCTTATCCCTTGTCCTATCACTACAAGCCCTTGTAAACAGTCCCTCTCCAGCTTTCCTGTAGATCTCTTTCAGATCCCAGAAGGCAGCAATAAAGGTTTCCATGGAGCCTTCTCCAGGCTGAACAACTCCTGGTGCAGAGTCCTAAATTTTCTTCCTTGGGGGAAAGTTTGCTGGGAAGTGTCAGTGTTGGTCTCATGGACATAGTCTGTGTCATGTACTGCTGTAGAGATCTTTCTAGAAAATCTTGCAGGCAGAAGAAGTGGCTTTAAGTGGTTTAGTCTGACAGTCTGAGTAAAAATAGTCTCATTTTGGAAGTGAGGGAATGGGTTAGAAGAATATAGGGGTTTGGTGGGTGGCTTGGGAAGAGAAGCTGAGCAGAAGTGTCACTTATTTGTAGTCTTTAACTCCTCTATCTCCTTGCTGATTATTCAGCAAGGATATAAATGCCCCCTGAGTACTTGCTGTCTCCAGTGGGGGTGTTTCTGGTGCATCACAAGTTTGCTGTGAGGTCTTGTGGTGGTGTTGCCTAGTCTGAAGTGGGCACCAAGCACAAATGGGGCTAAATGACTCTTGGTATGGGGAGCAGCATCTGGCTTGGGTTGGTTCCTGGAAAGCCACGTGGACTCGTGCATTTATTTAAAGAAACTAAGATATTAAAGGACTTCTCAGTTGAATCACCTTGTTTATGTACAAGTGTTAGTCTTAAGATACTGTGGAGTATGCTGCCCAGACACCCATGGCTTCACTCTTTGGCAGACTGGTAGCTGAGTGTCCCCACTGGTCAGCAGCTTCTGAGTTATGCTTGCTGTTCCATTGGCTTCTTTCCTTTTGAGATGCTTGTGAAAGCAATGGGAGCCTTCATCTTTCTGACTAGTAGACAGCACATGGTTTGATTTGCAAACTGAAGAGAGTTTTTGCAGATAAATGTGACCTTAATTAGGCTTTGCTTTGTGGGAGAGAAGATGATCAAAGGAGAACACTCAAGTGGTGGATCACTTTTCTTTGGAACGCTGCATCAAGGAATGCATCAAAGAATTCTTCTGAAGGCTACAGCTCCTTTTCTTCTTTACTTTTGCTGTGTTGCTTGTGGTTGTAAGTAACTGGGGTGTTGCTGTGAATGATCTGGGTACTTCTCATGCTTAGTTCAAATAAGTTAGTAGGCTCTCCAGAGAATTCAGCCACCCTAATTATAGAATCCTAGAATACCAGGTCAGAAGAGACCTCAAGGGTCCTCTGGTCCAAACTTTCTTGGGAAAAGCACAGCCTAGATAGGATGGTCCAGCACCCCATCCAGCTGAATTTTAAGTGAGTCTGATGTTGGGGAGTCTACCTCTTCCCAGGGAGATTATTCCAGTGGTGGATTGTCCTTGCTGTGAAAAAGTTCCTTCTGTGTCCAGTCAGAACCTCATTCCTGCCTTGCTTCCAGGCAGGTGGGTGGGGAGGAATCTATTCAAGATACTGGAAGGCACCTGGGTAGTGTGACAGTACATTTGATTTAGCCTTATGACAGCTCTCTGAAGTACTTGGCAAGGATTCTCATTTGGGAACACCTTGTGGTTTAAGCCCAGCCAGCAATTCAGCATCATACAGCTCCTCTCTCTCCACCCCTGTAGTAGGATGAAGGAGATAACTGGGGGGGAAAAAAAGGGAGGAAGGAATAAAAATCATGGGCTGAGAAACGGTTCAACAGAACAGAAAATGAAGGGAAAATAAATACAAATGATAGTACACAAAACAAGTGATGCACAACACAATTACCACCTGCTGGCTTGACATTAGAAATTATCTTTCTGTTTTCCAAGCAGGGTTGTACAATAATCAAAGAAAATTGCTTCTGCTTTGAGATGTGCTTGAGACTGATTGTGTTCAGACCCAAGGAACTACTGCAACCTGTGATGTGCTGAGGAGGACTTGCAGGATTATTCAGAGAGCAGCTTTGACAAAGGTTAAGGTGGTCTGGACCCTCCTTCCACGCTGTGTGCCTGAGAACAGGGACAGAAAGCAGCTACACAAGTGTTATTTTGCTGTTGCAGTTCCACACTGACACAGATTGAGGTTACAGCAACCTGAAAAGAGCTTGACTGTGCCAGGCAGAGCAGGCTGCCATCCTGCATTTGTGTCACTAACCTGAAAAAATCATGGTATTGCTGGTGCCTGGAAAAATTGTGGCATTGCTGGTGCTGGAAATGATTGTGTTTACCAGTTTCTAGCTGGCTGGGGACAATTGCCTGACTGGGCTCTGTACCTTGCTTAAAACCCCTTGTTTTTCATCCTTCTAATTAAGCTACAGCCTCTTCTGCTTCTAAAACCTTTTAAAACTTCCTTTTTATCCTGCTGTATACTTGCCAAGGTCCAAGGGAAATGGATACCTGGCAAATTTGATATGATAAATCCAGCATACATTAGTAGCAGGAGGTCTCCTTGCAAATGGGGCTGGGGGATGAAGAGGGCTTGAAGGAGGAAACTTTACAACTAGTGTTCCTGATGTAAATGCAGACAAGAATTACAAGCTCTAACAAGCCTCCCATGTAGATATATTGAAGCCTGAGTTTGCCCCACCACTGGTTATTGATCTGGCTGGACTTGGCTTTCAGAAATATGCCATCAAACCTGCAAAGGGGGATGCTTAGCAGCTCTTGCTGAAGCAGCACCTGGTGGATTTCCTCACACTCTTGCTCTTCAGTGCTTCTTTACCTTACAGCAGACCAATGGCATAAGGAAAGCTGCAGTTTGGGAGCTGTGTGTATTCCACAAGGTCCACGGGTCTATCTGATTGGACACTATTGCTTCCAGAACAAAGCAGTGTCTTGTACTGTGCTTACCAAGAGCATGATAGGAAAGTGAAATTCTGGCTGCTATCCTGCCAGTTACAAAGACTAAATCTAAGTGGATCAGAAGAAGGTGGCTTCTCATCTTTATTTAGGTTTTTTGTAGCACCTGGACAGCTGAATTATGTCATGTCATGGGAAAGAGAGGACTCTCCTTCCCCTTCCTCTCTCTACCTTCCAGGAGGAATCACTTGTTACTCAGAAAGTGCCCAGAATAACAATTATGCAGCTGGTGATGTACTCTAGGTGGTCCTGCTCTGGCAGGGGGGTTGGACTAGATGATCTTTCCCTTCCAACCCCTATGATTCTATGATTCTATGATTCTATGATTCTATGATTCTATGATTCTATGATTCTATGATTCTATGATTCTATGATTCTATGATTCTATGATTCTATGATTCTATGATTCTATGATTCTATGATTCTATGATTCTATGATTCTATGATTCTATGATTCTATGATTCTATGATTCTATGATTCTATGATTCCTTTCTGGTCATGTTCCAATCTGGAGTAAAACAGACTGTCCAGGCAGCAGAATCACAATCCTTGAGAGCAAAGAGGTGAGAGGCAAAGTGTCATCAGTAAGAGGATGAGATGGGCACCATCCAGAACAGCATGGAGCAACATGGTGCAGTTCAGGAACACAAAGGAACTTCACTCTGGGAACATTTCTGTCCTGTGTGGTGGGACATGTAGTGTTGGTTTAGTCTCTTGGAATTCTTATCAGTTGGCAACTTTGAAAAAATAGTCCCAGATATTCAGTCTCTAGCTCTTAAACACATGTAGGATCAATTTAGGATGAAGATTTAGCTCTTCATCACAAGGCAATGCATTGAGCATACCTTTGTGTTTTAATGTCTCAGTGCCTTGAAGCAATAAATGTTCTTGGGGGAAATTTCTGAATGTAGAGGTCATCTTTGGAAACAGCCTTATGTAGGAAGCAGTGGAATGGTGCAGAGTTATGCTAACAGAATGAGCCTGAAATATGACTGATGGCTCAGTCATACTGAACATCTGAACCAGGCAAGTCCAGAATTGACATCAGAAGTCGATGTAAAAAGTCTTTTACATGCCAAAAAAATCTGGAAAAGTAACATAAAATTATAAAGTTTATATTAATATAAAGTTGTGCTTTCTTTTTTCACATGTCAGTCAAGGGAGCTGTTCTCAAAGACTATCTAGAGCAACAGAAAAGCAGTGCCAGATCTGCAGGGAGTGAATTCTTCAGTGTCAGGAGTGGGGTTGGGGAGGAACAGGTAGCTAAAATCCCAACATCCTCCTGTACAGAGGGGTCTGATTCTTCTCTTTTGTGCTGTAGGGTCAACACAGGATGGCCAATACTCTGAATTCATGCTATTAAGTGTGACATGGAGCTTTGTAGCTTTTCTTTTGGTCTCTTTCTAGTATAAAAGTTGCTCTTCTACTTGGCAGCTGAGCATATACTAAATATTTTAAGCCCAAATATGACAGAACTTGGGAATAACTGTACAGGCTCAAATGGGTGGCACTTTCCCCATGGTGCTTTCTCAGACCTGACAGAGGATTGTATATTCTAGGAATCCTCATTTCTCCTCTTTGAATTTATCTGATTTCACCTCAAACCCACATGAACTTGTAAGATCCAAAGTACCCTGTGCAGTGGAGTTTGAGAGTCCCACGTGAAGCAAAGAATCATCTCCTCTGGATTGTTTCCAGCCTGTCTCCTGTGAGCTTCATTTGACATCTGCAGATCTGTGTACTGGAACACATAGTGCAGAGCTGAATCTTCCCCACAGTCTCTGTACAACTCAGGGGTTTACAGACCTCTCTCATGTTCTCATACTCTCATCCCAACTTCTTTATTGCAGTGGACACATGCTGCTGCTCATGCCTTACAAGCAAAGCCAAGAAAGCTATAAAATTTACTCCTGATTTTGAGTGAATGAACATTGCTGGTTTCAGGGCTGGTTTTTCATTACAGTCACAGTTCCCTGGGCAGTAGATTGCCAGAGGTGGCCAAGTAGTCCCAGCACTATTTCAGCCCAAGCTCTGAAATCCTATATTCATGGTGGCTGCTGCCTGATGGGAAGACTTGTTTGTGGTGTAGGGGCCCAGGTCTTCATCTTGGCAGCAGCAAAAATCAGTTTACCCTGTGCTGCTGTGTATTGCTGGAAAGAAGGATTGGCTCTAGCTTTTTGCTGTACTGAAAGATGATATTATTTGTGATAGATGTTGCTGAGAAAAGGTAAGGGCTGTGTGAACAGGAAGCCTTTTCTGTCTTTTGTGTAAAACTAAATGCTTGCCAGACACTCTCCATGGTTTCAGATAATCACTGCTCAAGGAAAAGCAGGGAGGGACACCTGCAGCTTCCTGGTCAGATCAAGGAGAGACATGTGGCACTGCAGAGAAGTGGTGGCTTCCCAAAGCTGGGCATCTTTCTTCTGCTGCAGGTGGAAGGAAGTCACTCACAGATGCCAAGGCAACACTTACCTGCAGCCAAGCTGCCCAAGGGCACTTTGTTACCAGAGAGATGCTGGATGTGCTCCAGACTTCTTGGTGCCTACAGGCAGTGCAGGCTTGAGCTCCTGTTCACTCTTTTCTGTGCTCCTAACTCTTTTCTGACAACAGCATTGACTGGAACACGTGTGACTGCTGTGACATTAGGAGAGGAACCTTGATATATGTCAGTCTGGCCTTTGTGAAAAGGTGAATGTTACCAGTGTTGTAAGCAGACAAGAAGCTGTTGCAGAGTTCTTTGGTGAGGGAGATTGCTGCAGGAATTCTGATGAACAGTGGCCTTCTCCTGGCTGGGCATGTAGAACTACCTGCAAGCTGGAAAGAGTTCACAGGAAAGAAAGAAAAGTGATGAGGGGCTGGAAGATTAGATATTTAGGGATGGTTGAAGTGCTCACGCTAGAATAAGCAATAGCTAAGAAGGGACAAAACAGTTTTGTAGATGTGCTAAGAAAGAAGAATTATCTAGGGCTCCTTTTGAGGGCAGAAAAAGGGATGTAAGGAAAAGGAAGTTTACATTGGGTACTAGGAATAATTTGTCAATGGGGCAGCACATTCCAATGGAGATCTCAATCTTCACTTGAATACATGATAGCAACCTCAAACTTCACAATCTGCAGTCTTGGGTGGGCCCCATTGCTGGTAAACCCCAGGCTGCTACTCTGCAGCAGCTCTCAAGGAGCTGGGCTGGCTGAAGCTAACCCTCACTGTAGGGCTACATCAGGGTCTGCTTGTTCTGCTTGCTGTGTAAACTCCCAGTGAGAATATCCCTGTGTGAGAGTGTAGGTAAAATCAAAGGAAAGAGACACCAAAAGGGGCAGTGATGTGCCCAGGCTCACACTGGTAAGGTGCTGATGGTTTATGCATCAATTGGAGCCCCTGCTACCAGATCTGCTGCTGTCCCTTTGGGTCACCTACTTTTTTCAGCCTGGGATGACCTGTCTCCAGGTCAATGGAATTCCTACAGGAGGTGTGCTACTAGTTTAGTGAGAGCTACTCCTTCTCTGGCTGTCTTTGAGACTATCTTTACCTTCAAGTATTAAAAATAGTTTTGCCAGTATCACTTCATTACCAGGTTTTTGACCTATTCCCTTCTCTTCTGTTTTCACTATTACCTCTGGGTCATGAATTTACATTCCTGAAAAGGAATTTACTGATATCCTTGTGTTAGGATATTTACTGATATCCCTGTGTTGTGTTATCCTTCTCTGCTTTGGATTTCATGTAACCTCTTTCACTCTTTCAGGGTGAAAGCTTGATGTCATGTCAGTGCATTGTAAGTATTAAGGTGAGATATGATCACCTAGTGCACTTTATTGACATTTTTTTACCTAGTGGGATGTCTGATTTAGCTTTTATATTCTCAAAGTGAAGGATTTCTTTGCTATTTCAGTGGTCAGCAAGGTTTTTTTTTCCTGACAATATTTTGTTTCCTGCTCTCACCTTGGTTTTCTTCATAATTGTCCTTTGCATGATGCTTGCCTATTTTCTTTCTTTCTTGGCTTTATACTTTCCAAAAGATAAGTTTGAGGTGTGGCATATTTCAACTCTTTACTGAACAGGTTAGTATCAGTATCCCAAGCTTAGAGGTGAGGAAAATGAACCACAGAGAAGAAACTAAATAACCAAAAAAGTTAGGGACTGAACCTCCAAATCCTGCTTGCCAATCTGACCTTGCTTGTTCCATTACAGCTGCTCATCTCTGCTGGGTGCATTTATTGAGTGAGCCCCTTTGGCTTCACTGCAAGTACTGCTGGATCCATTGGTTGTCTTTAGGAGCTGATGTGAAGACTGGAGATGTTAAAGCCTCAACTTTCTCAGGAGGTTGGGCCATCTTCCTGCCAGTGGAGATGGGGCATTCTGGCAGATTGTGCAGCTATGCCATTGTCATCTATTTCCAACTTCTGCTTCTCTATGGTAATGTCAGTTGGCATTGTGTGATCTGATTGCTGTTTGTTTTACAGTAATACTTGGAAATCCATCTGAGCTGCCTGGCAGGCCAGCAGTCCCACCCAATGTACCCTTCTCTGAGTGTAAGAGAGGCCAACACAGCCACGGGGAGCTTAGTCTCTGGCTGCAGGCTCAGAGCCTGAGCTGCAGCATTGGGCTGTCAGCATTTCTGAAGAGGAATGTCAAAGCTGACTGGGTGTGGTGGCAGCTACAGTGCTCCCTTGTGTGCAGTTGCTTTGAGAAGCAGGTATGAGTTGTCTGGTTCAAGCTGAGGGAGTGATGCTTACAGTCTAATTATCAGACTTCCATTAGTAGCTAAAAACTCCAGTCAAGGTCTACACTGTTATGGTGGTGGTTGTACATGGGTGAGCACAGGGAACATTTCTGTGCTAAGTGAGAAGTGAGTCTGTCTTTAGCACCACTTCAAAGATCTGCTGGCACCAAGCTTGTCACTAGTGCTAATGAGTCATTACTGCTGCCCTGCTAGCATGGAGTTTTCTTTTTGATCTGGGATTTTAAAGTTTTACTTACCTAAAGTTGTCCAGTAGTCAGTGAAGGAGTTAGAACTGGAATTGATACTCTTGGAAAAGATCCTCTGTGTAAGTGTAGCTGGTGCCTAGATCATTAACTAAATTAAACTTCAGGCTGACTTTATGCTGGCAGAACTTTATTATCCAACTTGGTCTTTGTCCAGAATGGCAGAGATAATGCACTTTGCCAGTGCATGGCATGAAGTGAGCCTGCTCCAGTCCCCACAGATGGAGAGGGCTTGGTGCTCCAGTGCTGGGACCTGCAGAGGACATGTGGATGCTTGGTGGAAGCAGCAGACTGAGTCACTCCAAAATTTATGGTGTTCTTCCTAAATTCTGCAGGGCTCAGTTAAGTGATGACAACTGCTAAGCCACGAGGAAGGCAAGCTGCTATTTCAAGTGGGGCACAAGGGCACAGCCAAATTCAAGGGAATGAAAATGAGTGTACAGATGCTGGCTGAACATTGCTGGAATGTTCTGGGCAGTGACACCTTCCTTCTGCTTCCCAAGGGGAGTGAGAGAGAGCCCCAGTGCTCTGGATAAATTGATTTTCTAGTGAATAAAATAGGGCTGGCCTGTGTTAGAATGTGATGGCTGTGCAGGGATGTAGCAGGGAGGAAATGTGGGTTGTTCAGAGCTCAGATTTAGCTGTGCAAAGGTGAGTACTTGCTTCTCTGCTCTGGGGCTGGTGTGTGAAGAGCAGCAGGTAGACACTACAATTCCTTGTCCTAAAGCACCTCCCTTACTTTCTGCTTCTTCTGATGAAATTGGGGAATTAGAGCAACTCCTCTGGCTCTTTTGTGAATCCCCTTTTTTTTCCCTTACAGCCCAAGCCAGTTCTGGTTTGTAGAGGCTGCAGGTTCTTCCTCAGTCCTGCAAACTTCTGGGGGATTGGTGTTAATTTAGAGCCAGATGCTCAGGCTTTCTTCACATGACACGTTAGCTTGGAGATTTTGAAGGGAAGGCATGAGACACATGCTTTGGGAACAAGCTGTGAGGATCTAGAGTCAGGTTACCCTGTGTGCACATGTCTGCATCTCTGAGATTGCAAAGATCATGTTCATGTAGCTCACCCACTGCTATGGAAATCTCTCAGTCCCCTGTTTCCTTGGAAGAGCTTCAGCTCTCTTCCTTCCCACAGGATAGTCAATGTAGTCATAGCAATTCATATTTACAAGGGGATGGTACTGTTGTCACATCCCATACCCACCAGTTTTCTGTTGTTCTTTTCTTCCCAGGATCTCTCATGCATAAGGTTTCCTCTAGTTTATGCCATTTAATCTCTAATTTGACAAAAATATGCCATCATTTTATCCTGTGGAGGAATTTGAATCCCAGGGTGACCCAATCTATTGGTGAATTGGATTTTTTCTACCATTTTTCTGTAAAATGTTTCTCTGGGTTATTTACTCTTCTTATTTTTTCCTCAAGGATGCTAGCACTCAATAAGGAAATCATACAGGTCAAGCCCTGGATCTGTCTATTCTGATTCTTGATAACGTTGGCAAAGACCAGTTGCAGATTTTTCTAAGTGAGGAATGTGGAGGACTTTGAATGTCATATTGGTGAATTGGGCTTCTACCATTTTTCTGTAAAATGTTTCTCTGGGTTATTTACTCTTCTTATTTTTTCCTCAAGGATGCTAGCACTCAATAAGGAAATCATACAGGTCAAGCCCTGGATCTGTCTATTCTGATTCTTGATAACGTTGGCAAAGACCAGTTGCAGATTTTTCTAAGTGAGGAAAGAGGCTAGAACATGAAATATCACATTACAGGGGTAAATATTTATTCACATGCATGAGGCTTCCCAGCTAAACTGGGACACCCTGAATGTGGCTATTTCTAATGGCCTGTGAGAATGACTTAATTTTCCTGGCACTGTGGCAGATTTTTAGGACTTTAATCCATGAGGAAAGTTCAGATTTTTGTACAGCACTGACCACGTTGCTTGTTTGTTGTGGTTTTTTTATAATTGCCTATCTAACACCTCATGGTCTTTCCTCTTATTACCTTGTAGGTAAAATTATTTGCATCTTTTCCTCTGTTTGAGTGTCTTTGGGACAATTCTAGCTCAGCTATGTGTTTTGTGCTTCTGTTACTGATAAATGAGCTCTTTTATTATTTTCCATGTGGTGGCCAGAGCCTCTCCTCCTGCTCAACAACAGGATTCTATTGAACAGATCTTGGCAGTGCCAAGAAAACAAATATAATCTAGATAGGTTTTGGAACTCCAGCTGTCATTGAAGGCCACTGGCTGATGTCCCCATCCTCAATTACACACTCAGTAATGTGCAGCCCCTTTGGGCTGGATTATTTTTGCTGCTAACCCATAATAGACTATAGTCTTCCAGACTATAGTCTCTTTTTAAGTGCTTTTAGAGATCTTGCAGGAATGTCTTAGCATTTTTTGCCAGAGCTGCCTGCTGCTTTACACCTTGTCAGTGGTCAGAAAGCAACAGTGCAGTTGGCACGTGAGCTCCCTGTTGTGAAATTTGCCTCTTTCTTTCAGACCTGGTGATCTCTTTTGTTGTGATCAAGTCATGTCTCCATTCCCTTGATGCTACACTTGGGCAGGTCATCCATCTTTGGCAGCTTTCCTAGGAAGATTCTTCCTCCATGGCTTTTTTCTCCTTCTGTGTCTTGTTTCAAAGTTCAAGGAAACTCTGGAGAACTTTTCTGCCACTTGCCTGAAGCATCTCTCCAGTAACAGTTTCATCTCGAGCCACTTGCTCATTTTTTATATTTAATAATGGAGTTTCCTCTCAGTGATAAAGGTTAATTATACAGAAGCTCTAAATATTTCAGTCTGTTACTGCTTTGCTGTCATCTCTTCTGAGCCCTCTCTTGAGCTTGCATGGATGGAGAGATGAGATGGATTTTCTCTAACCTTGTTTCAGATACTTGTTTTGTCTGTCACTCATTTAAAGGGTTGACAGTCATTTGGAGAGTAATCACTCATTTAAATCCCAAAGCTACATCTCATAACCTTCAGTAGTGTTGATAATCAGAAATAAAAGCTAATGATTATGAGGATGGAGGGGAGTATTCTATGCTGAATGTATGGAATTCCTTGCATAGGAATTTTCTGAAAGAATGATTTTAGGGCTCTTATTTCAGGTGTAAATCACGTTGCTTCCTGCTTTTGGGTGTATGTTTGCTTGAAAATTTCCCTGTTGTGGAGTCTTTATGACCTTCAAGACAGGTTTGTACCAAATGATAGCTGAGGAGTGTTTTAACACTCCTACTTTGAGATGCAAGACTGTACTGTGTGCTGCATGCTTCAGACAGGTTACAAGGTGATCACACTTGTTTGGAGTATGGTTGCTGTTTGGTACCAGCTCACCACAGTCAGTCCCTGTAGTAATAGCTGTGGCTTGGCCAGAAATTTGTGCTTTTCTTTTTTTCTTGTGTTGCTCCCAGAACATGCTCTGATGTCTGGAGTCCTGTGTACTGTCGTGGAGAAACAGAAGAGCTTTTGAAGAAATTCTGCTCCCTCTCTCTCCCAAGGCAAAGCCAAATAACAGATAAAAATCTACTGGAGTATTTTGAGCGCTGCTAATAGAAGAAATTTCTGCCAGTCCAGTGAGACAGCTATTTTTTGAGATGTCAAAGCCAGGGAAGTTGACTCAACTGTTCAAGTCTGGCTGCTTTGCCAGGCCCTTAAAGCTGACCTCGTAGCTTCTACCCGTGTCTTATTACTTGTTTACAGCATCCTTAGCAACCAGTGGGAACTGAAAGTCAAACCACATTTAAAGTCAGATCAAAGGCTCACAAGTCAAGAGCAGTTGACATTCTTTCTGAATTATTGCACTACAAGCTTAACTTGTTCTGGGATTTTCTGGTTCAACTAATGCTGGACAAATCAGAAAGGGGGTTGCTTCTTTCTCTTTGCTGTTCTACATCTCCTTTGGGTTAATTAGAGGATACCACAACAGAACTTTGCTTCCATATTGACTCCCCTGGGGTTGCATATTTTTTTTTTTAGGTCTTTTTTTCCCCCTTTCTTGACTTTTCCAGCCTTTGCTACGTTAAAAACATGGACCTTAAATAGCTGTGCTTGTCAGCTACTCACTGGTATTGCTACTTATAGCCCCTCTAGCAAGGCTGTGGGACCACACACGACCAGGAAGGACTTTGCCCTCTGTTTACACCAAGGCAGCACCCACTGTTGCTCATGGCCTCTCCTCATGCCTCCTTGCTATGAGGAATGATGGCCAAGGGACACAGTATTTGGAGACCACACAGGTTCTTCACCTTCCTCTCTGACCAGAAGCATGATTCAGGCATCAGTACTGAAGTAACTCCTTCCACTACACTCTCCCTACATCAATCTCATTTTCCACAGGCCAATAAAACCAAGAGCATCCTTAGAGCAGCCAGCAGTGTGTCCCAGCAGGTGAACATGGGAGGAATGAGAGAGAAGAGCATGAAAATTCAGGACACAAACTTACCTAACAAAAGTGAGGATGTTACATAGCATGGCACAAGTAAATTCTTGTAGTAGCTTTTTTTTTCAGTGACTTGAGGGACTCAGCAGGTCGTGGTACTGAATTTGCTCAGTGATGCCCGTTCTGGTGGTTACCATAGAATGTCTGGGCTGGAAGGGACCTCCAAAGCTCATCTAGTCCAACCCCCCTGCAATAAGCAGGGACATCTCCAACTAGATCAAGCTATGAATCTTGAATGTCTCCAGGGATGGAGCCTCCACCACCTCTCTGGGTAACCTATTCCAGGGATCTATCACCCTCCTACTGAAGAACTTTTTCCTAACATCTAACCTAAATCTTCCCTTTTCTAGCTTAAAGCCATCACCTCTCATCCTGTCCCTCCAAACCCTTGTGAACAGACCCTCCCCTGCTTTCCTATAGCCCCTCTCAGGGACTGGAAGGTCATTATAAGGTCCCCCAGAGCCTCTTCTTCTCCAGGCTGAACAACCCAAACTCTCTCAGCCTGTCCTCACAGCAGAGCTGCTCCAGCTCTCGGATCATTTTTGGGGCTCTCTGCTGAACACACTCCAACAGCTCCACGTCCTTCTTGTGCTGAGAGCTCCAGAGCTGGACACAGTTACCCCCCAACTTGACTTGATCTGCCTTCCATTGGCCACCTTGACTTCTTTCTTTGTGGTGAGAGGCATCACAATTTGTCTCATACTCCTTTCTACTTAAAGATAGGACAGAAGAAAACATCTCTGCCATCTCCCCTCTCCCACACCAGCCATTCAGTCTCCCCTTTCTGTGGGCTCATTCTGTGCATTGTACATAGACAGAGTCTCAGTGTCTGTGGGATGTTCTGAGAAACAAGGTGGTCTGGGAGCAGACCAAGCTACTGCATCTGTGCTGCTTCACACAGGTCCCCTCAAGTGATTTGTTTTGTGCTTTTGATTCTTGCTGTGTATGACTGCAATCCTTTCTTTTCAATTATTTGGGAGAGCACAAGACTTGCAAGAGCTAACAATGCAGCTAGCAATTTTGAATACCATCAAACCAAGTAATTTCCCTGCTGATTATCCCCATTTTAAAATGGAGCAGGGAAAAAAAGTTGTTGACATGAGAGTAGGGATGATCATTTCTGGCAGAATAACAGAGTGGATCTGTTCATTTGGTGTGGGAAATAAGAGGCACGTTGAGGGAAAGGAGGATAATTTAGAGGAGGTTTGTCATTGAGAGGTGGGAGGGAATAGTGAGCAGCGTGGGCCTGGGTGTGGAATTAGATGGGTTTTAGGAAGACAAAATGGCTGTGGTCATGACAGAAAAAACAGTGGGAAGATGATGATTTTGGAGGAATGACATGGTGATGGGAATCTTGTATGACTAAGGACAGGAGATGGCTGCTTTGGAGGGAAGTGTGTCTCCTAAGAGTGGAGACAGCTTGGAAAACAATGAAGCAGGGAAATCCTGGGGCAATCACACAACATCAGGTGGTTGAGGTTTAGGAACTTCATTTAACTGTCCATCACAAGGGCAGCATGCTCGAGCACGAGCTGCAGCTTCCCCCTTGCTCTGCAGACCTGGTGTGTGCCCTGTAGCCCACGGTGGCAGGGAATGATCATGTTGTTGCCCACTTAGGGTGGTCAAGGTTAGTCTGGCTTCAGCTGTTTGAGCTGGGCTTTATCCTGTTGAACAGGATAACCAAAAGCTCTGTACAGATTTTTGAAGGGCTTCTCTGTGGCTTTAGTCCTTGATGAGGATGCTTATTGAAAAGATGGGTACCAGCTGACATCCTGCTGCTGAGGACAATGACATCTCTGGCAAGCATGATGTGATAGGACCACAGTGCTAGACACTTTTTCTGTGTAGATATGCTTCTGAAGTGTCATGGGGTAACGTGGGTGGCTTAGCTGCAAGAGCCACAGCAGCAGCCCACTCTGTGCCTTGACTTTGTTCAGGAAAAGCCTTCTGTGGAACTCTGGAGCTTTTTCTCAAGTTGCTTCTGATAAATGGATGAGCTGAAGGAACAATGAGGCATCCTTCAATGTAGTACAACAGAGGTCTTGGATCAGATAAGAGGCAGGCTAGAATAACACTAGCATATGGTGATGGGCCTGGGACAAATATCACTTGCTAATCAGATCTAGCAAGGGCTCATCTGAAGGCTTTGCTTCCTGGTGACAAGTGCTGAGTGGTCAGGGCTTCCTGAGCTTGGGGACTTGGGAAGTGGTAAGCTTCATGTGAGAATTGTGGTGATATAGTTGTTTTTACAACCTTTCTGAGTAAGTCCTGTTTCAAACATGTGACCCCCAGACACCATTTACCTGGGAAACACAAACTGAGACATGCTGAGCAACAGAAAGTTGGCTTCCATACCAGGATGTGTGTATGGGAACCACATCAAGTGAATAGTCTTTTTAAAAAGGATATAGGGTTAGTCAGGGAGCTCAAAAGTATTTCTTAATGGGAAATGCCTTGTGGAAATGGAGAAGAGCCTGCTCACCTTCTCTCCTGCATCGTGAAGCTTTCACTCTTCCAGGGATGTTTTCTTTCTTTCTCTGCAGTGCACTTTGCCTCAGTACTCA
>NW_008581962.1:0-4830 GCF_000691845.1 Merops nubicus
ATAAATAAATAAATAAATAAATATTTTATGTATGATATCACTAAAATTATATATTTTATCTACTCATCTGAAATTAGAAATTTACAAGTGTCTATCTATAGAGGAAATATCCAGTTAAGGTGTGTTTCCTTTTAAGACAGTTACTGAAATGAGAGATAGGAAAGAAGGAAATTGATTCTTAATGCATTTTCTAACTAATCCCACTCACCTTTCACATGCAGAGATTGTCTGAATTCTTGTCTGGGCACTGTTGCCTTTGCTTTCTTGAGCACACTCAGAGTGTAACTCAACAGTTATGGTAAACACCCTAGGAAGATTGACAGAAAATGTATGAACACTACTACTCAGAAAAATTATTTTGTTATATCATCTAAAAAGTCCTATTCTCTATCACCATCTACTGGAGGATCCTTAACAACTATCAGACTGGATTCTTCTCTAAGTCTTCCTCAATGTATCTGTTATTTTCAAGGAAAGCTAAACCTCATTTCAGAAAAAAAGACTTATCTTTGAAATTAACATTTTAAGCATTATCTATTAGCTGAATCATCTCTGTTTAGACTTAAACGTTCTTAAAAAACATCTGAAGTTGTACAAAATATAATACAGTGACCTAAATTTATGAGTAATTTAAAACAAACAAAAAACTCAAACCCCAACCCCCTCAAACTCAAAACCTCTCTCTGGCTTAAACAACTATTCCTTAACTATTTTCATCTGATCCCTACACTCCAAAACTTCTGTAACTGTAAGACACTATCTATATTAGTAATAGGTGTAACTCAGTAACAATTACAGCAAAACAACTATTGCTGAGGAGCTAACATCTGCACTGCAAGCTTTTTGCAATGTTTTTACCATGGCCCAGTTGTAGCTTGGTTCATGTGTGCTGAAAACTCCTCTGCCCCTGAAACGCCTTGACTGTTAGAGTCACTTCTTCTGATAAAGTATTTTCTGAAGGATGTCCACTGTGGCTCTGCACCTGAAACACTTTAACTATTAGTGTCACTTCTTCTGCTGAAGTATTTTCTGAAGGATGTCCACTGTGCAACCCCCTAGAACACTCCATGCTGCTGAAAAACTGAGGCTGTACGTTCATAAATGTTTTGGACATAAAGTAGGAGACCTCTATTCCATGTCTTTTGAAATTTCAGTGTATAAGCCCATATCCTCTTGTTTTCCAAGCAGGGCATCCTAGCTGACTGAAACACAAGTTATTTGGATCAAGGAAGGGTGACATGCTGATTATCCAAGTGTGTCCTGCTAGGAACAGTTTTTGCAGAAAGGAAACCCAGATTCAGAAAATTAGAAAGAATCAGTGAATTAAAAATAGGGAAAAGAGAAAAGTTGAAGGTCTGGTCTGTGTGCAATGTGTGTAAAGATTTTACTTTAAACCAGCCATGGAATAATCTACTCCTGTATTATGAGGAATATAGAATGGAAATAATTTTTTTGCTGTTACTGAAACTTCCTTGCAGAGTTGGTTTCTGTAGTCATTCAGTTTACATGATACACTTGTAAAATTTGAAAATATGATGAACTATCTCAACATTTGCTTGTAAAACTCACAAGAGTGGCTACTTTCCTTGAAAAAGGGAGCAGTGGTTATCAGCTGATCTATTTCTGAGGGACTGAAATCTACCTAAGTTTGTACACCACATAGCACAAAATTACTTTGGATCACTTTTTTGCATACAAAGATAAAAGTTTCCATAAACTAGCCTGAAACTCATGCATTTAGATAGACTTTTCACATCAGCAGTTTTGGGTTTGGTTTGTTTTTTTTTTTATTTTGCTTGTTTCACAGTGCAAAGTAGTCATTAGAGACTGAAAAGAAGTATTTAGGCCAGTGCACAAGGACTGAGAATCTATAATTTAAATTTCACTTAAACAAAAAAGTTCTTCCAGAGGTCTAACTGCTAAACTATAGTAAGGTTATTTATTGATTGGTGTTACTAATTTAGAGGAATAATAACGAGTCTTGTCTTTCTCATTCTCCCTCATTCCCTTTTTAATTGTCACCATAATTTAAGAAAATGTTATGCTGTTAGAATTTAATTAAGCCTCTCAACAATGCCATCTGGTGGGGTTAAAACCAAATTATTTAGAGCCCTTATCTTACTTCTGACAACAGCAGAGAAGGTCACACCCCCACTCCAAGCCTCAAACCACAACAATGATGTTTATGTGATTGTTCTACTGGATAATTTCAAGGGCTGTGTTGGTGCAGCAATATAATTAATTTACTTAACCTCAAAGGTCTTCCTGGGTTTGTGTGCTCCTAAACATCCCCACAACATTTATTTCAGTTCCTCAAGGTCTCCCCTTTACAACAAATTAAGCACTACTCCCCAAACATCATTTCAGGAACATCCTTCTAAGAGCTTAATCCATCAAATTCATCACAGTTGGCTACCTCTACTCTATACAGATCTCCAACATTGTTTTGGAGACCTTGCACTTCAGACAATCCTAGTTAGCTTTATCTCACATACTAACATGTACCCTTAGGCTCATACTTTTTAACTCCTGCTTCTCAGGGCTGGGATGCTGCTTTTATTCCTTTTACATTTTTACACTACCACTCCCCCCAAAGCAAGTGTGAGAGCACGTTATTATAAATTCCACAGATATACCACATGGGACCCAGAGAGTTCCAATGTCAAGTGCTACATGGAACAGACACAGACAGCCCATCCCAGAGGAACAAATCTAGTGCTGTAGAAACAAATGTGGAATACTTGGCAAAATGAAGATAAATACTATAAAGAAGAAAATCCTCTATCACTGCACATGTAGCTTGTTAATGTGCTGTTTTACAGCTGCTGAGGAACATCAGGGTACCAGCTTCAAATACAAAATATTTTTATATTTGAACTGGTCTTAGAAGAAATAGAAAAACATACAATTTCACCAAGAATCTTACTTTATACAAGCTGGATGCAAAGAAGTCTTTAGGGACAGTTCTCCAAGCTCCGAGTCTTGAAGAAGAGCAAGAGTGAATAGTCAAGGTGACTAAGCATGTGTTAACATTCATACTCCTCTCTGGTTCAAAGACATATTAAAAGCAGTTTGTGATAAAGTTTACAGCAACTGAAGTCTTAAAAAAAAAAAAAAAAAAAAAAAGTAAAACCCTATTTCTATTACACTTGTGCATTTTTGCATCAAATTCCTGAGAGGGACCTTGGTTTATTCAGTCAGCTGAAGAGTGAGAGAGTAAGTGATAGCATCTGGAGTGCATATAAAAGCCAGTATTTCACTGCATTCCTGTAATGGTAATAAAAATCTTAAGAAGAAAAAATATTGTTGAATTTTGCACTATAGAAATCATCAGTAAGTAACTACTGATACTGTTCTAGTAGCAGTGCAATAGGCTTCTGCTACACCACTGTTTGGCCACCTCTTCTCTCTATTAGTGACAGAACAAGGCACACTGGTGTTAGAATTGCCCTTCTGTTACCATTTGGAAGGAAAAAACATAGTATTAACAAAGTGTGCATGAGTCAAACAGGAAAAGATGTTCCATGCTGCAAAACTAGCAACGGTGTAGGAGGAATTCACATCAGGCAGTCATGAGAAAAAGTCTGAAAAACCCCAATATACTGTTAGATCATAGTGCAGGAAGGGCTGAGCAGTCTGCAAAATATCAGAATGGTGTTGAACAGAAAGATTTAGAGGTTCTTCAAATAGCTCCTGAAAGTGAAACAGCCTCAGCTCTGCTTTTCTAGGAAAGGAGAGTTAAGGCTGTGCTTGGCTCAGCAAAACAGGGCTAAAGCTCTCCCTTTTTCACTGAGAAAGCAGAATGACTGGGAACCCGCTTTGACTGACTGTACTGTGGTGGGTTAACCCTGACTGAGCAAGGGACGCCCCCCAAGCCACTCTGTCACTCTGCCCCTTTCCTCTCCTTCCTCCACAGAGCAAAAGGGGAAAGGAAAATTAAGATAGAGACAAACCCCTTGTGGGTATAAACAAGGGCAGTTTAATTGGAAGGCAAAGGCAAACAATGCCATGTGCAGAAGCAGAGAGAAAAAAAACCCCAAAGATTTAGTCTCTAGTTCCCATCCCCAGGTGATGTCTGGCCCCTTCCTGGGAAGCAGGGCTCCAAAATGATGTCTGGCTCTTCCTGGGAACCAGGGCTCCAAAATGCATAGCAGTTGATCCAGAGGACCAAGGAGTAGCCTCCCCACCTCCTCCTCTGTACCAGCTTTATAGCTGAGCAGATGTCATCTGGTTTGGAACATCCCTCTGGTCAGTTCAGCTCAGCTGTCCTGGTTGTGTCCCCCCAAGCTTCTGCGCCCCCATCCCACTGTGGGGGAATGTTAGAAGGAGCCTTGGTGCTGTGGAGCCTTGGTGCTGTGGGAGCCCTGCTCAGTGGTGCTCACAACATGGGTGTTACCAGCACCCTTCTGACTCCCAGCACAGAAGCTCTGCACCAGGAGGGCTGCAAAGGGAAAATCAGCTCAGCCAGACCCCACACAGTCTACAAACACATGCACCATGGGAAACAGACAGGAAGATTTTAAGAGTCTTTGGGTGATGTTAAAGAAATGATCCCACTGAGATTAGAGACGTGGTAGCACAGGTTGCATGACTGCAGAGCTGTGATGGGTCCTTCAAAAGGAACAGGTTAGGAAGAAGAGGACAAGACTTGTGTCCTGAACTTGGGGGAGGCTCAAATACACAGAACTTTGCTTGGAAGTGACTATTTAATGAGGCAACAGCTTTCTAGGTGAGAGTAAGAAGGGAGACAAGAGGAGCAATGTCATGGTCAGCTGGCTGTTAGGTAATCCTTGATCAAGGAGCGATGAAGCTGATACAGAAAAGCATCCA
>NW_008581963.1:0-79800 GCF_000691845.1 Merops nubicus
GGCAGCGCTTTCCTTGCTGCTTTCAAGAGCTTTTGGAGCTAGGAGAGGTAGCTGGCAACGTACTTGTGGCTCCAGATAAGAGATAGAAATTCGGAGAGAAAAATGGGTTTACAGAAGTGTTTATAAGGTTTTGTTTCGGTGACTTTTAAAACTACGTAGCTGCTCTTGCCGGCGTGAAGTGGGTACGTGAATGGTTGGTGCCGCGCTGGCGACAGGCTAGGCCTTCTCCGCCCCAGGTGTCGGGGGAGCTGCCTGAGGCAGGAGGGGGCTGATAGCTCCGTTTTGTGGGGAGCAGCGGGGACGGGGCTTCTCGAGTCGTGGGGCCTGGGGGGTGGTCTCGGACGAACGGGGGTCTCGAGGCCTTGGCTGATGTCCTTGTCTCGAGCCTCCTCCGTGTCGCCGCGGTGGCGCTGAGAAGGGAATGAATGGGGTAATGTCACACTAAGCCACGTCCTGGTGTTATGTTGTGGTTCTGTTCCTCCGTTTTTAGGATACCTTATGGTAATCTTTTTATTTACCTGCTCACTTCAAATCTAAACCAATATAAAAGTTTGCTTCTTGTTCTTATGTCATTAACATTCAGAAACTGGGGTGTGTCTTTTGTAGGGAAGAGGCTGCACAAGAAACATCCCCGGTGTTTTCCTCTCGTTTCAGTTCAAAAGCCTTTTTATTACTTTCTTTTTAATTATGACTAGCTTGTTTATTGGAAATTTGCTGGTTTGCATGTTCAGTTTATATTCTTAGATTTAGGTTTCTCTGTAAAAGACACCAATTGAAGAAAGCTGTTGAGGTGCCTGTAAAGCAGAGAGGTAGTAGAAAAGGAATTGATGCTCAGTGCTGGGCCCAGCCCTCAGTCGGGCTGTTACTAGTAAGACATCACTTTTACACAAATTAGCCAAAAGAGTGTCTAAGACACTCTTATAAGAATATATAGAATAATATTGTAAGGGGACTATTGGGAGAGTGTAGGACTGAATAGTGAAGATCACGATGAAAGGGCCCCTTCTACTCGGCACTGGTGAGGCCCCACCTTGAGTACTATGTTCAGTTTTGGCACTTCCGTGCTGAAAGACATGGAGGTGCTGGAGTGGGCCCAGAGAAGGGCAATGAAGCTGGTGATGTGTCTAGAGCAAGTACTCTAACAGTGTTTCACTGTCAGTTCCCACAGTGAGTCAGTAATAAACAGCATTCTTTCTTCTGTTGCTATCTCTAACATTTTGTTCAGAATACCTAGAGGTTACTGTCTACATTAGAATTTGTTATGCTGCCTGTTTTTTTTTTTTTTCTTTAAAACATAGTTATTACTCCTAGAGCCTGACCTTTTGTATTTTTTCTTTAGGAAATTACATCTTTGCTCTCGCTTTATGGTGGACAATTCAGTGGTGAGCGGGAAATTTGTGTAAATGTAAGTGAGGACCAGATATTTTACTTGAGTGTGTGTATGATATACAAGTATGTTCTTTACAATATTTTTATTAAATGCAGGTAGCTTGAATAACTTCTGAAATTTCCTAGGAAAATAAAATAATATTCAAGAAAAGACCAATTCAGTATTTCAGTAGAGGCTTCTAACTGAGTAAAAGATGCACAAACTGCACCTCAGTTCTTCATTTAACAGTGTGAAGAGAAGCAGTGCCATCTGCTGGGAGGCTTTTCTTTGCAGAATAGCCAAACCATGAAAACATTCAGCACCAGTTTGGATTTGGTGTTTGCCTTTAAATCAGTGAGGCAGTGTATCTAGAAGAGCGAAGCTGGGAAGCTGTGTGGTTCTGGTCTCAGTGCTTAGACACAGAATGTTACAGAGGTTTAGTTACCACTTGGATGTAAGAAGACGTTTTTAGTCTTTAGAGGATGAATAGTCTGGAGAAGCATTAAACAAATAGTATTTTACCAAGTCAAAGGTACAGTGGGGAAAATGAAAAGTCAAATAAAATTTCTCAGACATTAGATCTGAGTATACAGTTTTACCTTAAATATTTTATCCTCATGTTCTCTGTACACTTTACAGGTGTTTTTTTATCTTTATCATGCTATAGAATTGTTTAGTTGTGTAATTTATATGACATCCTCCAGCCACATATTTACATCACTTCTCTGTATTTCAGTCTCCATTTTGGATTCTCAGTATTCCTTCAGAAGAGATGGCACGGGGACTTATGAAGCGGACAGTATGTGCAAAGTAAGAGGTGAAAAGTCTTGCAGGTGATAACGTAGATGGTGGAAAGTTGTTTTGCTATATTATGGCAAATAAACAGTCTCTAATTACCTCTAGAATTGAGGAGGCATTACTGGAGCCTGTAGGGCTGATGATGGAACATGCCAGCCCTCTTAGTGTACGATCAACACAGGGTCCTGAAAAGGAATTCCGTACTGCAGAGCCAGTACTTGTCTTGTTGTGTCACTTTGAATAATGTTAATTAGTTTCCTGTTTTCAGATCTGTATGGCCTTAAAAGATAAAACCAGTGGTACATAAAAACTGAAAATTAAGTTTGGAAGGGGAAGGTAGTGATTGCTTGTGTCACCCTCCTAGTGCTGGTATCTGAGCCTTCAGCCTAGATCACTGCAGCAGAGGTCTTTCTAGAAAACTCAAGAGCACAGGAGTGTGCCAGAGAGGAGCTGTTCCAGTGGCTTTTGGTCCTTTTTGGAAGCATCTGCATAACATACTTTCGAGTGAGGCTTGAGAGAAAACTTGGAGGCATGGTTCAGGATGAGAAGCAGCTCAGCTGTGCTATGAATCTCTGACCATGCTAAATTTGTGATGTCTGTGCTGTCCTGCGAACCGGCACCTCTGCAGAGCTTTGTGTGGTCCCTGTTGAGTGCTGCTTGTGTGCGGTGTTCAGCTGTATCTACAATGTCTTGGGTTGTGCACTCTTACCTAAAGAAACCCCATGTATACAGAATTGTCCTTATGTTAGTATGTTTCCAATGGGGATAAACTGTACTGCACTTCAAAAAGCAGCTGTAGGCAACTGAGGAAGTAAAACATGACAAAACAGCTTGCAGAGGTTCCATACGCTGTGCTTTCACCTAATCCATGCTTGTTTTACGTGGACAGCATGGTGGTGCACTGTTTTTTCGTGGTCTGCTACTGGTGGTGTGCTAGTTTTAGAGTAAGATTGCTGGGGCATCTCCATTGCAATGCTAAAGAGTATTAAAAACTTAAGCATACATTTATCTAAATAGAATATCTCCAGCACTTTGTGTGTTTGGTTTTTTTTTCCAATACCTATATAAGTGTAAAAGTCAGAAGTGGGCCTGAAGATATTATAAGAGCTTCCCCAACGACTGAATAAAACTCAAAGATGAGTATTTGGTTCTCCCTAGTACAGACTATGCTGTCAGCATTTTCACTGCTCTGTCTATAAATATAGTTTAAATTCTCACAGTAAATGAATCAGGTGCTTTAGGAAAAAAATAAGACACTCTACTTTTTTCAGGGTAAGTGCAGATTAGAAATGTAGCTTTAAGTAATTCAGAAAAGGCGTCCTTGAACAAAATAGCTTACCACTGGGCCTTGGTATATGCTGTTGTCGCTTAGCAAGATGCAGTGTCTCTTATTTTTGTTTAAGTGAGCTAAACCTTTGTACATTTTGAAGATTTTGCTTCAGGAGCCATCTTTGGTTAGGTACTACGTGGCAGTCTTAAAGACTGTATTTATGGTTGTTGCAAATGCACATCTAAATGTCTAGCAATATATGCGGTGACACTGGGATTCATGTACTACAAGGATTTTTCTTCTTTGATATGGAAAGGCCACTTTGTTGGGATATTTGAATGCTGGGGGAAAGGTTTATGATATGGTGTTGTGCCTTCATTGCAGCAGCATCCTTTCTCTCGTCTTCCAAGGCAATGCTTTTCTTAAAAGCCACCAATATGGGCACAGACAACAAAAAAGTATAAGATAACACCATAGTGTTTAAACATCTGAAAATGCCAAACATCATAACCACATCTTAAAATGGCACAGAACCTCTGATTGTGTTATTATATGTAGGATGTTACTGTTTCACAATTGGTGTTAACTTCAGAGTGGCCAAGCACTTTAAAAGTCTGTTCCTGACCTTTTTCAGCCTTTGCTTACCCCATCAAACTGGTAGATACAAGTGAATTTTCTCTCATTTGTTAGTATAACTGTGTGCTAGAAAAAGGTCTGGTGATATCCAAGGGTACTAAGACTGAACTTTACCCTTTAGTGTATGATACCAAATAAAAAAGCATCATCAAAGTATCACCTTGGGGTTAAAAATAAGTGTGTCTCTGCTAAGAACAAAACATAAGCATGTGCTGAGAGTTAAATATGGCACTTCAATACTCCATGAAGCAAAGCCTAAATACATTCACCAAGAAGGTTAAAAGGAGTAAGTATCTGCAAGGCATTTTATCATTCTTCCCCCCCCCTCATATGACTGTGATCTCAAAAACGTTGTCATTTTAGGTCTATATTTGAACTGTGGGGACATGGAAGATCTGCAGGGGAGCTCTATGCATCTTTGAGGAACTATCCAGAGCACAAGATGGTATGTGTGTAAAGCATCTGGGTAACGTGGTTCCTTAATCACAATGAATAGCACTACAGCTGTACTAATGAAAGTGTCTGCCTTTTTTTCAGCTTCCATATCTACAGGCAGACTCTACTTACAAAGTACATATTCATACATTTAATAAAACACTGACCCAGGCACAGAAAATAGAAAAAATAGATGTAAGTAGATATTTAAGAAATCCCCGACGTTTAATTTAATCTATTCATGTTGTTCTTATTCCATGCTATCAGTGTATTTAAATTTGGGTTTCCTGAAGATCTTAAATCAGTTTACAGCTTATGTCTTATCAGCTCTAAATGAGATCTATGTGTCCAAATTAACATTTCCTCAAAACTCATGATTTTTTTTCCCAAACAAACTGTGTGAGGCATATGCAAAGACAAATATTGCTGCTGATTTCAGCCTAGCGTGGTGGCAAAACTGAAACATATTGCCTCAAACTAGTAAGATTCAAGTGGCTAGAGTCAGAAGCTGGATTTTTGGAAAAACCTGTTACTTCATTTTCTTATTAGGCATTTTTTGTTATGGAATGTGGAACGAATGACTCCAGTTGCAAGCTGTGGATTGTGTGCTTGTTTCCTGTTCTGTCCTTATGCTCTTGACTGCACTTGTGCTCTCCTCCTAACTGTATCAGTATTTTCATTGGGAAGCTTTCTAAACCACTGCTAATTTTTTGCTCTTCCACATTCTATCTGAGGAGCTATTTATCCTATTTATTTCATTTAGAGAGACTGAATTATCTGTATTAATAATAGCTACCCTTTTCACTTTGTTCAGTTTTTGTGTACATGAAATAATGCTGAGTATGTAAATTGGTGTAGCTGCATATCACTGAAATTTTAAAACCAGTTGTTGATCATCAGTGTTGTGTTTATAACTTGAAAATTGCATGATTAATATGCACAGTTAATTTCCTCTAAAGTTGGGTTCTGTTCAGTTAATAAAAAATGCTGTGGTTCCTGATTAATCTTTAAATATTTGAGCTAAGAAAGGCATTTCAGAAATCCAGAGAAAATTGAGAATTTACTTTTAGTACTAATGTGTGATTTCTCACAAGTGGAATTGTGGTTTCTTTTTTGATTTCTTTTTTCATTTTTTTGTGAGATGTGTATTTGAAAAATTTACCCCTTTGTTTTTTTTAAACTTTTTCTTTATTATACAGGCCCTTGAATTTCTGCCATTCAAAGGAAAAGTAAATTTAAAGAATCCAGAACACATATTCTGGATTTTAGAAGATTATGGAATGGACCCTAATAATGCTCCAGAAGAGCCCTTTCATCTGTATTTTGGTAGATGGGTGCGTGAGTACACTTGCTTCAGTTCTTGTGAGCTTGTATTTTCACAAAGTGTTCTTCAATTTAAATGTAAAAAATTATGTTGAGTTTTAATGGAAGCAGACAATGTAATTATTGCTGAATCTATCACTGCATAATACACTGAGGCAAATCTTCAATTCTTACTGTGACTAGGAAAAAAGCCAGAATAATTGATCTGTTTAGAGGTGGAAAAAAATTTAATTTGTATCAGGGAACACACCTTGTCTTGCCCTCTACTGAGGGAACTGAACACAGCAGTGAGACTGCACAGCTTTGTGGTGTGTTACGTTATGGTGGGTTCAGGTGGAGCTGAAAGCACCAGGAGCTTGTTTCAGACATGAAGAAAGATTTACAGGAACCATAGATTGCTTGTGGCCCTGCTGAATTGCATGAGCCCTGCTGAAGCATCCTCTGAATGCATCAGGTGGTGCTGATGGGCACCTCCACAGAACAGTGCAGCCTGATCCCTGAGGCTTTGGACGTCAGCAGGTGGATGCTTGCCCCGGGGACACTGACAGTGCAGTGCTGTGTACTGCAGGAAACACCTTCAAAAACTGTCTGGAACTTGTCATCTGAGGCCTTTACTGCAAGCATTCTTGCCTGTTGGGTGTATGCACTCCAAACCTGCTGCATGATGAGGGTATCCTGAGGAAATATGATTTGGTCTTTTATTTACGGAGAGGCAAAAGTGGCTTTCCAAAGGACATCTACCAGAATGACACCAGCCACTGATGGGAATATTTGCTTGCAGTGTCCTGGGACAAAGGGCAGTTGGAGGGAGGGAGGGGGAACCACTGCTGAGGTTGTACAGCTGCGGCTGGGGGCCTGTGTTCAGAGAAGTTAGAGATGCAAGTGATCTGGTAGTGCCTGTGAGCATTCTCCATGCCTGGGATTAATGTGAAAGCACCCTGGGTTGTGGCAATACTGAAGAATGTTGCAGCTGTTGTCACATCTGTTCTGGATTCCTGAAGTATTTAAAAATTAATAAACCAACCTGAAAAAAATAAGCAAGTCTGTGTTGTTTACCCAGTAAGACTGATACTGACCGGAGCTGGGGGATAGTGTTGGAGGAGCTTTTGAACTTGTTTTCTGCCAGACTGCTTTGGTCCTCTTCAACATATTTTGGAAGTCTGATGTAAAAATGTTAGCATTTGGTCTTTGTTCGGTTTTCCAGTAAATTCTGAATCTAATGCTATCCTAAATTTAGATTTTTTTGAGTGTGGCATAAAAGCCGATGAAGATGGAAATTGTGTGACTTTAAGTATGCAGGTGTCTATGTATATAGGCATATGTACATATAGGCATATATACATAGACACATGCATTTCTACTCCTCATTTTGAAATTCTTTTTAACTCTGAATTGCCGGGATTTTTTTTTTTTTTTCTGATATGTACAATAATAAAAAAAGTTGCTCTATTTTCTTCAGAAGAATTTTCCCTCTATTTTTTTATATATTTTTGACCTCAGTCTTGAAAAATTTCTGTGTTGAACTAAGATATCTGTTGCTTGCAAAGAAATCTGTCATATTTTCAGATGGCAGGAATAAAAGTCATATGTTAAGAAATAGTTACCTGTTTATTGGATGGTATCTGTTAACCTTTTTGCTTATATCTTGTATCTAAGATCTGACAAGAATTTTAAATGTTTTGACAGATTGCAGATGGCCAAAGAGAACTTATCGAGTCCTACAGTGTAAAAAAGAGACACTTTATTGGAAATACTAGCATGGATGCCTGCCTGTCTTTCATTATGGCCAACCATGGGAGAGTAAAACCCAATGATCTTGTGTATGATCCATTTGTTGGAACAGGTATGTATATATTTTTAATTTCTTCTACTGGTGGGAAAAACTGGGAGATGGTGTTACTGCCCACACCATACATTTGCCTGGCACAGCAGCTTATGGTGCTCAGCTGATAATTGAGATGATTCCAGAACCAAAATGGTGATTATAAAATGAATGCTTTGTTAACCTGAAAGGTGTTTTGGGGGAAGGAGACCAACTTAAGAAGATGTAAACAGTTTATTTTACACTTCTGACAAGTCTGGCTTCACTCTATTATTTTATGTAACGTGGCTTAAACACCAATTCATGCATGTAATGGACTGCTTAAGATCCGAAGTGACTAAGAGCTGAAATATGGCTAGAGCCCTCCCTGCAGCCACTTTCAGAGTGTTAGGAGGAGCAGCATTTTTGGAAGTGGCTATTTAGAGGAGTGCTGAGGGCACTTCTGGGCATAGAACACAACACGGCAATAGTTAGGTCATAACATTAAATAGTGATAGTTCCTTGTACTGTCATGTCTTCAGGATAATATTCTTCATACTATGTATTCATCCCCAGCTGAACTTTTCCAAGTTAAGCCAGGAGGGGGAGCTTTTATTCCATTATTACTGTGTGGCATAGAAGCATTTTTTACATATAAGGGAAACTCAGCTGGTTTGTAGATAAAATAGAAGATGTATCATGTCAGGTTGTGCCATTTAATTGTACAAGAGTGTATTGTGTTAAGCTACCTGTAGTACTTTTCTTCAAAAGTGTAACAAAGGCTGTGTTTCTGACATGGATTCTGTTAAGCTTTGATCAAGACCACGTGAGGCACATGCAATTAAAAATACTGACATTAGGGGGAGGATGAAGAGAATTCACTTCAGAAATCACTGCAGCAAAGCTAGGAAGAGAGAAGACAACACTACAGGGTCACTAGCAAGGCAAATTCTTATTAGCACATGGCTTCTTCATCCCAGTTCATTCACAGTTTTAGTGAACTGCATGTTTTTGTCTTAAATTTTTGGTCATATACAACCTGATTTTTTTTTTGTGTGTATAATGATGTCTTATGAAATATCCTCCTCCTCCTCCTTGTGCTTGTGTTCCTTGCAGATGGGTAGTATTCTTTGAAAAGTTGAGGAGTTTCCTTTACTTCATCTCTAAGCAGTTTGTTTCATTTCAATGTCTATAGTTTTGTGACTTTTTACAAAAATCTGCTAAACCTAAATTGTAAAAAATTCTCTGAGAGTGTTCATTCTCTTGGGAGTGAAAATTGAAGAGGGGGGAAAAAAAAGAGTAAAGTTAGAGGAAGAAGAAATCACACAGAAGTGGTGAAGCTATAGAGTTTTTTTAAAAATGTTAAGTCGCATTTCAGTTCAAAGAGCAACAGACAGAATTCTCCCCAAACTGCCTAATGATTTGACTTGCAAATTTTGTGGGTTTATTGCACTAAACATCTGTAATGTACAGGCTTGAGATTAAATGTACAGAGGGACCCTGGAGGTACTCTGTGGCATGCCATTTGTCAGTAAAGTATATTTATGGCTAAACAACTCAATAGTGGCTTCTGCACGTGCTTTCAGTGGTTAAGCCCCAGGAATATCAGTTGACTCTTGAGGTCCTTCAGAGGATTTTCAAGACTGTCAGTGCAGCAGTGCCCTGCCACTGGAGTCTTGGGAAGTAATGCAGAGTTGCAAGTGATGCGGTGCGTGGGTTTGAGCTGCTGGGTTTGGAAAGAGCATATATTCAGGATTTGAAGACTATTTTGAAGAAATGGCAGTTGAGATTTCTTTTTTTGTACAATTTGCATATCTTTCTTGGTTCCACTGTAGCGTGAGAGGGGACAATTGGAATGCATCTGTGGAGTAAAAAATACTTTTGACTAGGCTGGCTTAGGAGACTCGCTTCCCCTTTTTTGTAAAGCAAAACTGGAGTGGCCAGGACGGGTTTTGAGTTGTAAAATGTAACTTCCATTAACTGTTTAGATACTGATTCCTCAGTGTTGAGCAGAAGGAAGGCTGGAGGTTCCTGGAAGAATAAATCAAGTCTTTAACTGAATACTTTGTACTTCATTCTAGACAATCTGTTCAGGTTATCTCAGTAATCTTCTAGTTTGTACCTTTGGAAGGCATTTGTACCTACTTTCCCTTTGCCAATTTGTGATACTGCATAATTGCAAATGACAGAAATTTTTTCTTAGACATCCCAGAAGATAGTGGTATGACTAGACCCTCATCTGTGCTGAAGGGATGGAGGAAACTGTGTGTTAGAAAGGTGTGAAGGTCTGTGCCATCATAATTCTGCTAACAGTCATCAGGGAACTT
The DNA here is from genome assembly GCF_000691845.1 of Merops nubicus. Lineage (NCBI taxonomy): Eukaryota > Metazoa > Chordata > Aves > Coraciiformes > Meropidae > Merops > Merops nubicus. The sequence continues at coordinate 9,960 of NW_008581963.1, forward strand.
GGTGATTCTCTGATTAACTCTTTGTATACATCTGTTTGATACAGTAGGTGTAAGGGCTGGCCCTATTGGAGTATTTAGTCATGTACTTCTGTGTGAACACAATTGAACTAGTTCCAGCTGAGATTTATTAAAAGCTGTAAGTTCATGTTTTCCTAACTTTTTTGTTTTGTTTTTCCCTGTGATTAAAAAACATTCTTAGATGGGCAAAGTACTTTCTTCTTACTCTTTTTATAGGACTGGGTGGTATGCCATACTTGGGGTCAGGGCTAGCTAAATTTGTCTTGACCCTCTGGAGGTACTGCCCATCTGTTCTGAGGGATTGCAGCCGAGAAGGGAAATGGGTGACTCCTCTGGGGTGAGTAACCTTGCTTTTCCCTGATCCATTTCACAAGAAAAAGCAGAGGAATTTTTTTTTTTCTTTCTTCCTCACTTTCAGTTTTGATAGTTTGTTAGCATAAGGTGTGGGAGTTTTCTAGTGCTCTGAGATGAGGTGTTTAGCCTGCACATGGGGTGCACGTTAGGGGTCTGGTGGTGCTGAGTGGGTGGTGCAGGGCCACGAAGCCACCTGAGATGCTCCTCTGCGCACTGCTGGTGAGTGGGAGAGCTGCTGTCACTCACTTGCACAGGCAGCCTGTGCCTCCCTCCCTGTGCTGCTCCACATCTTGTCCTGCAGCAGCCATCCCTGTTACCCTAGCAGGACTGTTTGTATCCAAAAGCAGTCGTGTGGGGTTCACAGCCCTGTTCTCTCCCTGTCACTGTTCTGTTTTAAACCATTCTGTTGAGTTACGCACCTCCTTACTAACAACTCTACAACGCAGTGCCTTGGTAATCTGCTGCTTTTTTTTTTTTTTTTTTTTTATATTTTGAGGCTGTTGAAGAGAGAAAGTCATTTGCTCTTTTCTCTGGGCTGTTCAACCACTACCCAGTTGCAAGGGGAAATCACGTTTGTTTTTTTGGTAGGTATTTTTTTAGTTAGGAAAGCAGATCACAAGTGTAATGATTAAGAGAATTAGTTTTATTGCAGGATGAGTATGTTAATACATGTACTGACAAAATAGGCAGCATATAGAAAAAATACATCTGTATAGAACTTTCACACTGCGAAACAATCACAGAAACTTTCTTGATGTTGCTGTTTATGTTGCAGATACATGCATAAGGTTCTTTGCTCTTGCTTCTTACTCGGGAACAGCTATGTTACACAAGAAGTTTGACTTTAGGCACAATCAAGGAAACTGACTTTGAGAACAGGCATGGTAGAATTGCCATTTTTTTGGTGATGATTTTCAAATTGTTTGCCAACATTTTGAAATTCTGCTCCTTGCAAAGTAGAACTAAAACTTTTGATTCATGTAATGATTAAGGGATCTTATTGCCTTGAAATACAGAAAACCATAAACAAACTCCTAAGAACAGTCTCCAGAGATAAGGAGTGACCCAGGGCATAGCAAAATAAGGAGAATCGGGTATAGCAGACACGGAACTTAGTGTTATTACATCTGATTGTAGTTGCATAGTGATTCTAACTGGTTTGTAGTTTTAATTGGGCTTTTTCTTTCTTTTTTTTTTAATCTTGAGTTTAGTGTGCTACTGTTGTAAACTCCTGAAGTTCCTGAGAAAAAAAATCCTAACGCAGATAACATTTATGACAGCAGTTCATACTTTTCCCCTCTTCTTCCCTGTATAGGTGGCCTTCTAATCTCCTCAGCACACTTCGGAGCATATGTGTGTGGTACTGATATAGATTACAACACAATCCATGGATTAGGTATGTTACATATTTTTCTGAGCCACACTGAAATGTAAGAATCCTGATGGTGGTGGATGCTACTTAGTGGGTTCCAAAGCAGCAGTAATCCTCACAGGATTTATGTGGTTATGCTTATTTTTATTGACCAATTTACGCATGTCCTAGTGAAGCTATTCTCTTGCTTTTTACAGAGGAAATTTTTAGCAGAAGAAACAATGAAAACCAAAACAAAGTTCAAAATAATTACAACAGCTGTGTGCTCTTTAAGCCTGTGGTATGGGAAGCTTCTTGTAATGTAGCTTAGGAAGTCTAATCTTGCTGCTCTTTAAAAAACTGCAGTGCAAATTATATCTGACTTACTGGACAGAATTATGACTGATGGATAGTGAGGACATCTTACAAGCATTTTTATAAATGTATTCTGTGGCATCCTATATAGATGGTGCAGCAGAACTCTCATCTAGTTTAATTATTTCTTGCTATTTGTAAACTTATTCATAAGTAGTTGTGACAGTGAGTAGGATGAGGCAGGAGATAAACTCTGGCTTTGTATGTGACGCTTAATTCTTTTCCTTTAAATTAAATGATAGAATATATGAAGCTTTTCCTACAAAACAGTTTGTTGTTGAGTGTGCTTTATTCTCTGTTCCATGCCTCGCCTCTGCCTCAGGGAAGGCAAGCAGAAAAAACCAGAAGTGGAGAGGGCCAGATGAAAACATCAGAGCCAATCTCTGTCAGTATGGTCTGGAGAAGTATTACCTTGATGCTCTGGTGTCTGACTCCTCTAGGCCCATCTGGCGGAAGGGGATGCTCTTCGATGCCATCATCACGGACCGTAAGCTTGCCAATGCTTCTTGTTGCCTAATAACAGTGACTAAGAGGTGGTTGCCCATGTCTGTTCCTATGCACATTGATTTACTGTGAGTTCTGCAGTTTCCATATCACAAAAGATGACTGTTGAGAGCAGCACTGTGGAAGCTGGATCTGCACTTGACATCGCTGCGTTTATTTTAAAGATGTTATAAATTTGTGTAACAGAGCTGGCAATAATACTTTCTTCTATGGAGAGAATATTGTTTTCACCAGTAGAAATCAATATGTCTGAAAATCATCCTTCAAAGAAGTCTCATTCAGAGAAGGTATAACTTTATTGATGCACGGAGACTTATCAGAATGGTCCATGCTGCTGCTGTTAGGACTTGATCTGCAACACACTGAAGTCTGCCATGAAGCTCTGATGGACTTCTGGAGATGTTAAGTGCTTACTGGAAAGCTTCCAAAGAGATATTTTAATGCATTTCTGATACACTTAAGTACTAGTAGTTTGAAAGGATCCTCCACTTCACAGAAACCTTTCTACTTAACACCATTTGTCATGCATGAGGGGGAGTGGAGGCTAAGGGAATAAATGGAAGACCTCGATACAGCAATCTCTAGTGATTTCTGATCTCTAGTGTTGGCTTTTATGATGACACCTTCATGTTAATTAGGAGTTTGACTTTTCTTTGTGGGTTGCCTGCTAATTTTTATTTGGCCTATTTGGCAGTAAGTCAATGTAGAATATTAATGTGACGCAATCTGCAAACTCAGTTCTAAATCATAACTCTTCTGCATTTACAAAATAGTAAAACTAGTGCTTTCATGATGCTGAAACAACTCTCACAAAAAATGATATTGAACATGAGAAGTATGTTATGCTATTAGAAATATGGAAAAATGTATGAGAGACATTTCTGACTCCTCTTACCTGTCTGTGTGAGAATTACCATTTGCATAATGTGTTGGCAAACAATTCCAATATAAACAATTCCATGTTAAGAGAGCTAAGTGCTATAGAGGAGAGAGAAGTTTGTGTCTGTTAAGAGGGTTGGAATTATTTGTTACATATTAGAAATGCGGGAAATAACTTTTGAATAAAACAGAAAAGCATTGTCCTTCATAGTGTAGCAGATGTCTAAGGCTGCTAGAAGCCTCTTACAGCTGAAGGGCTTCCTCTGAAACAGTTTTAAAGTAACCCTTTGGAAAAAGAAACTTTTAATAGATCTTGAATAAATTACCCTTTCTGCATTTTATTTTGTAAAAGCTTTTCTTTGTTTTATCTTTATAGAAGCCACAGCTTGTGCACTGTTGTGTATGTATAATTGTATATTACTTGGACATCAGGAAAACTGACCTCTGCATTTTGCATTTGCTTTATATAGCACCATATGGTATCAGAGAAGCTACTCGCAGAACAGGTTCACAGAAGGAAACGGTTAAGTCAGCTGAAAGAAGGTAAGTGAGCTGTTTTCTCTGTTGTAGAATGTAACTGCCTTAGTGGAAACTCAGTTTCAGCATTGGAATCTTGCTGACAGCCAACCAAAAAATGATAGTCACAATAATTAAAGAAGACAATCCCTCTTTATTTTGTTTGTCAAACTAGTTTGTCACTTCTGGAGATCCTCTTGGTTTTGTTTTCTTTGCTTATTATTTGCATGTGTTCAGGTTTCAAATTCTAGTTCTTATCTCTGTGAAGCACCACTACCTTGTGTTTCCTATTCTCAAAAAGTTCCTGTCAGTCCTTGCAAGCTACAAAATCGGTCTAAAATGGAATACTTCTATTTTACTTTAACCTTTTTTCTTGGATTTCCACTGTTCCTTTCTCTTTAGAAACAACTCATGGCTTCTCCGCTGCCCAGCATCCCTTGTCTTCTTCCTTTTACTCTCAACTGCCCTTAAACAAGATGCTGTGCCAAATAACTGTTCCAAACATGCTTGTACTTCTCTGACTTCCACAAGCGCTAAAAATGATAGCTTTAAGAGCCAGCAGGGGAATTTGGGAAGTCCCGTTCCTCACAGGAAGAGTTGTACTCCTGGATTGTCCTCGGTAGTTTGGCAAATCTCAGCCATTTCGTGGTGTGGGTTTTTTTTATTGTTAAGGATTTTTATTATTATTAAAAATGCAGCTGTGATTTTTACACTTGTACATTTTTTTGTTTAGCACAGAAAACCACATCTTCGTTTCGTCCAGCTACCATCTCAGTGACATCTTCTGTGACCTGTTGAAGTTTGCGGCAGAGTACCTGGTGATGGGCGGGCGATTGGTCTTCTGGCTGCCCGTGTACAAGCCCGAGTACGTACTCGTGGGTCTGGTATGCGGTGTGTCGCTGCAGGCCCTGCCCTCTCACTCGCCTGCCTTCTGGGGCACGGCACAGCTGGGGCTTCCACAGAGCTGCTGCTCAAGAGTAGTGCTCAGACTGCATGGTTTAAAACTTCACACCCAGAGAAAGCAGATGTTGAAATAAGGGGTTTGCATGGAGATAATTCCTGACTGATACCCAAAAAAGAAAAACCTCCATGGTCCTTGTAAATGCATATCCAAGGGGTTGAAGTTTAAGCATAGAAGATGAGACTTTCAAGGTGCAGAGAGATTCCTGAGATAGTAGGAGCGAGGCTCTTACGTGTTTAGTTGATAGAGGTGCATGACGAGGTCTTGTAAGAGAACATTCTTGGCTCTTTGGGGTTTGGCACTACTAGCTTTCTTTTGAGAAATCCAAAGTCAAGTGTCCAAGAGATGGCAGTGAGAGGCAGGAAGCCTAGGGGAGCAACCCTGTCAAGGACGAGAGAGGCCAGCAGAGACTGCAGGATGCTGCCAGCCCAATAATGCAGCCTGGAATTACAAATGAATTTAAAAGGCGCAGGGCATGCTTGCATATCTTACTTCACCATCTTGGACAACATTTTGAGGGATTTTTTGTTTTGTTTCCTTGTTCTGTTTTTTTCCTTTTTTTTTTTTTTTGCAAAACTGTTTCACAGTAAAATGGGGACTTGATACATGGCAGCTGTTTCATGTTTCTACAAGCAGTCAAAGTATACTAATATATAAAGTGGTTGTTGTCCCTGGTTTCACCATGGAAATGGCTTGTGACAGTCCTACATAAAATTATCATACACTAGTTTGGAAATCAAAAGGAGCCTTTTCTGTTACATGCTGCAATAACACAATAGTGCACTTAGTAGGTTTCATTTTTTTAATGATAAAATTGGTATCTTAGGCTTTTTTTCTTGTAAGACTATTCACAAACAAAACAATAAATGACATTTACAACATTATAGGTGATTGTTCAAAATGTCTGCCTGTACATGCTTAACCCTGAGACTGTGTGTTTGTGAATTCTTAGATTTCCATGTCGGAAAACTCCATTTGGAATAATTGAGTTTGTTATGTTTGTCAAGATATCAGAGCTTTTTGTCTGCAAGAGCATGCTTCTTCACTACAGCAGTATAAAGTGTTTAACTTTAGGTCACTGAGCACTGCACAGCCTAGTTCTACTTTAGTTGCTGGTTTGGGGAGGCCAGCTCTCTTAAGCTGTAGCTGGGTTGCCTCTTAAAAAGTGAATTTGTACGTACTGCTATGAATTGAAATGCTGCAGTCACTGTATTAGCACAGAATGCTCATATAGTCATTTTATTTTCAGCTGTAACGGTGAACACAGGAACAACATTAAAGCAAATATGTTGGGGAGGAGATAAGAGACTATCTACTAATATGTTGTGTTATCAAATATAGCTGGGCAACACCTGCCATCAGCTTCTTGTGTTATTTGAGACCCTTGTGTATTGCCTTAAATTAAAACAATATGAAAATGGATGTCTGTCAAAACCACTGCTACTATATTTCTTATTTGATAATGTTCTGAGTTTTACCTGAAAGAATGTAGAAATATATGCATTAATGCTAACAGATGAGGCTTTTTAACAAAGTGATAATGATCTCTCCCTGTGCAAGATAGAATCTCAGTCCAAAGTTTACTCTTTCAATCTGACATTGAAATCATTGTTGAGTCTGAATTCTTTTAATTCCTTTGCAGTCAGGCTTTCACATGGTTGTGAAGAGAAACTTTTAAGATGTTGTGGCAGAATGCCTACCTTTGTAAGAGAAAGAGGCAGTTTGATGGTACTAGATGCATCAAAAGTCTTGTGTAATAGGAAAACCAGTTGAGAATTTATTTGATTCTCCTTTGTCAAAAGCATGCTTCAACTTCACCTAGCAGCAGTACTGACTTGATTTCCACACATGAGAAGTAACTGAAAGGTTGTTTTGTGATCTGGAAGCTTGGAACAATGCAAAGAGGCAGTGCTGTTTGAGTTTTTGCCTATTTACAAGTATGTATTTGGTACTGTATTACTTGTTTAATAGCTCACTGTTACCTTTAAGAAATGTTAAAGGTTTCCAACAGCACCTGGAAAGTTCCTATTTTGAGTTGTCTTACATTTGACTTTTCTTTCTCCTAGAAGAATACGTTTACTTGGTAAATTGCTTTCAGAAAATCCACTTTACAAGAAAAATATGAAGCTCTTCCTTTGTATATTTTAAGTTCAGGTGATAGGTGTGAAAGTTTAGTTCTGCTTCCTAATATCTGACTTCTGTTGACTCCCAAGCATTGGGGAATCATGAGAGCAATCATTTTGTATGAAATCATAGTCACTGACTATACCATACACCATTTTCTTTATTATCTGTTGTAGTAGCTATTACAGAAAAGCATATTACAAAACCTGAGACTAAATAACAGTTATTTCAGTGTATAGGAAAGATGTCTGATCTCATATTAGCTAGGTCAGTACTTTTTGCTTCTGTAGTGGCACACAGAATGCTTAAATCCTTAAATTCCTCTTTCAGCATTTGGAGAAACAGAAGGATTGAAAGCAATCTAGAGAAAGCTGTTTCTGTAGAAGATAGTATGCTTATGAGTTGGAGTATTTAAAACACTCTGACTGCCTGCTTCTATAGAAGGGATTTAATTGCAAGCCAAAAGCAAAAGTGTTGCTACCATCTAATGTTAAAAGAAATGGATTTTTTTTCCTTCCTTTTAGAAAAAGTATAATTACATGTGGTAATTCTTTAACTCCAAATTCTAAGTCCAGGCACGTCACTGTATAATAAGAGCTGGTTTAATACGATTTGGAGCTGGAGTGCAGTGGTCTCCTTCTAGGGAGCTGGAGTTAAGTGTCTTGTTCCTAGAACGTTGTGTTGTCTGTGGAATATATTTTCAAAATCACAGCTCTGATTGGCTAAGTTATTACTCCTGTTTGGCTGAGATATTTTCTTCTTGATATGGTAAAGGCAGGCCTGCGTGCATACATTAGCACCACGTAGATACATGTTGAAAAGTGTGTAGAATAAATAAAACTTCACATTATAGAGACCCACACACAAACTTACATCACAAGATGGTTGGAATATATGATATATAAACTCTGGAGCACCAATACCTGAGTTTTTTTAAATCCGGTTAAAGTGCATAGCAACTTTCTAGTGTAAGCCATTTTGTGAAGAATCCGTATGAATTTTGCTTCAACTGCAAGTCTTGCAGTGCATGAGCTTACAGCTTTATGAATGTTTATTTCTTCCAGATACACAGAAGATATCATTCCCTGTCACCCGTGCCTGAAACTTATTAGCAACTGTGAGCAGATGCTTTCCAGCCACACATCAAGGCGCCTGATAACCATGGAGAAGGTGAAAGAATTCAAGGTAGGCCTGAATTCTTGATTAGATTGTATACAATAGTAGCTACTGCATTCATGAAGAGTTTGTGCTGTTTAGCATTCGATCCTTATTTCTCTCACAGTTGAGTTTTTTTATGATGAGAGTTAGAGCTTTTGTAAAATTGCCACACACTTCTTTCAAACAAAGTTGGTAGTTTATTTAAGGGATTGTTCTGGTTTTGGTCTTTTCCTTTTCTCTCCTCAGTTTTTGATAATTTCTTATCCTGAGCAAGCCACTTAATAGTGTGAAAGGGGCTTTTGAATGTACGGTGACTTGTGAAAGCTGCACGTGCTTTGCTTGGAAAACTGAACTCTCTGAATTTTGTCCACAGAGATAAATGCCTAAATTCTCATTCATTCCAAAGTGTAATTTCATATCCAAGTAAATACTAAATGCCTTTGTGGGTTTTGCGGTACAATTAACAAATACTAATTACAATTACTTCATTTTTAGAGTGGTACCTTTTTAGCTTTTGAAGTAATATTGTAGCTGTGATATAAGTACAGTGAAGCACACTGGCTTTTGTTTTGGGGCATGCCGAGAGCCTCTCCCAAGGCATTGCCACCAGGGAGTATTGCACTCAGGTCTCCTTTCTGTTCTAGTACTGCTAAAAGAGATGCTAAAGACAGGTGAAGCAAATTCTTAATGAAAACACACAAATGGGGAGCATTTTTAGGTCATTCCTTGTCAGCTGGGGGAGCTCTTTTGAACGACAGGAGATAGACTGCTGTGTCTGCATGGTGCTTGTACAGGTATCACAGCAGGGTTTCAGGGCTGCATTTGTAATGAGAAGGATGACCGAGATTCTCAAGAAACAGCTGAGGGGTTTTCTAAAACACTGTCTGTGTTTAAAGCCAGAGCTGCCAACTCCACCAGTAGCAAATCAAGAAGGTAAATTATAGAAGTTTTTGACATGCATGTCTCAGGGTGTTCATGGAGGTTTTCTTCAGGAGTTTTATTGCTGCCAAGTGCTGTAGGATGCCATGTTCTAATTTAAAAAATATATCCACCCTTCTGAAGATATTGTTCTTCAGTACAAGCCTTGGCAGGTTCATGTCTGGAAGTGCTTACCTCTGAGCACCTGAGTCTAGTTGGCAGGCTTACTGCTTAGATAAAACCGTGCAGGTGCTTACACTTGGAACTCCAGATATCTTTTAGATAATTTAAAGATACCAGAACCCACGTACTGCTTCTGATGATACAAAACTTGTCCAAATAACAGAATACATAACATCTCCTTAGCTATTGCCTGCTTGGTTTAGGGTCTTGTTGTTTGGTGTCTCTGTATCTAAGATTTCCCTACCTTGGTGTCCTTTACCTGCAACATGTTTTTCCTGTCTTAATATCCTCAACAGTCTTTGAATTGGATACTTCTGGGTCACCAGATAGGATCATAAAATTCAATAGTTGGACCTTTGGCCAGTTTTCCTTTTCCCAAATGAGAGAGTGAATTTTTATGACTATACAAGCGTTTGTTTCCCAACAGTTCCTGTCTGCTTTATTAAACTGGTTTGTAGGGTGCTCACAAATGTCTTTTAATTTAGCTTAGTGTAGTAATCAAAAGTGGCTAAGAAGCTTTACAAAGCATGTAGTGTCGTCATGCAGTCCTTTGGTTTCCCCAGTGTTTGCTACCAATAATGAATTGTATATTTTACAACAAATTCATTGTCACTAGTAACACTCTAAACTCTTAAATGGAGAAGGATTCAGTCAGTTTCTGAATGTGAAGTTAGTGGTACAGTTTGATTGTGCTTGTAACATGAAGGAGACCTGAGTGGATGTCAGAAGTGAGTATGTCTGGTGGAAGTATTGAGCTGTCATAGTTAATCGTAAACATCGGATTAGAAACCACACAAAAGGTGTTGTATAACTTGCTGTCTTGTAAGCATCCAGCCTTTTCTATTGGAGTTAATGATTAAATTGTGCTAACTGGAAAAGATTTCTTACTGAACATGGTGTTGATGTGAGTAGACTTACCCAGCACGTGCATGTTGTTGTCTTTTGGGCAAACATGGTGGTCATTAGTAACTCTCCTTCTCCCCAGTCTTAAATTCTAGTCATTGTATTAAGAGTGAGTGAAGACCATTTTGTAGAGGGCAGCTAGCAGTAGCCAGTTAGCAACTTCTGAAAGCCTTCTAAAACTTTGAAGGCAGAAGAATTAGAGAAGTGAAGAACCAGGGTATGGAATGGGGGAGAAACAAAGCAGAAGTGATAAGAGGTGAGTGTTTACTAGCCAGATGTATTACTTTTTTCCAGGGACATTAGTGTCCCTTCTTCTGGAATTAAATGGATGTGGATCCCCGCAGTATCTCTCTAAACCTGAAATAAAACTTTCTAATTACTATTACGGTGGGCAGGATTGTGTGTGAGTCTACCCTTATTGAACTGTGAAGGGAGGTGTTTTTGAAGCAGTAGAAACACCTTCAGCTCTCCAAAGACTGCAGGCATTCATATGTGAGAACTGAAATACAGTGGTAGGGGAAGAATGAGAAGCTGTTAGCAAGTGGATTTGTGTTGTAATTGTCTGTCAACTGTGATCTAGCAGGAGTCCAGCCTTCTGCTTTAGGTCAGAGGAGGTTTGAATCCTTCTAGCCCAAATCAAGTGAAAACATACTTTCCATTGTGCCAATTTATTTTTCAAAGCCTTAAAAAATAGTTACGTAAGGTTAAAAGGTCACAAACTGTTCCACCGATATCTGAATTGTCATAATTTTTATTTAAATGTCAAAAAAGTGGTAAGTGGTTACTCATTAGGGAAATTGGAGTATGAAAACTTAACAGCATTATTACTGCCACAAGGATTCTTGGGAATCTCTCTCAGGTCATCAAGCAGCTGTTTTCAGAAGGGGAGGCAGTGTTTAACTGTAGGGTTGTTTGGTGTTACCTCTCTTTACAGTAATATCTCTGGCTTTCTTAGGCTTGTTGATTTCCTCATGCTGAAGCGTTTCAGCTACTGCTAAATTTGTTGTTTTGTTCCTCTTCTGGGTGCCTTACAGAAATATATGGTTTCTGTTTGGCTGGTAAATGCCACCTAGTTCTGAAGTTTCTGTTCCGGACTTCTTAAAAAAAACATTGGAGGAGAGATCTGTAATTGACAGGGGTTAAGAGAGACACCTCGAAATTATGTAGTGAGAGGAAACAGAATACCTGACTGAAGGACTGTGAGCATATGACTGCCCATGGAAGGACTCTGGAGCATTGTGCATGCAGGTCCACCCCACTGAATGGGTCTGGCAATTCCACATCACACTGTCACTCCAAAGTTGCTACTGGTGTAGAATTTTTCCTACTGAATTTGGCAGTGTCTGTTCCTGGATATGACCCTCTTGTTTCTGATTTGAAATCTGCTCCATGCTGTTTATAGCTGTGAGACTTTAGTACAAGTGGTTTCTGTAGCTACTGTCCAGCACCAGCTGTAGAGTGGTAGGAAGCTGTAATAAGGTTTGGGATATTTTTTTTAAACAGAAACTGAATGTGGGTAATTGCCCTGGAGCTGAACTTGAGGCATGCTAGATTCATCACTTAATAGTATCACTTAATACCTGCCAAGATTTCAAGAAAAACAAAGTTTTCTTGTTACCTCTAAGCTTCCTCCTCTTTCTTCCACCTCTTTCCTTATTTATTGGAAATCTGTAACACCTTTTTTTACTGTTGTTTTTAGAAGAAAGAAGTGTTGAGTTGAAAACTCAAATTAGCTAGAAGCAATTTGGTAGCATGAATTTTGGCGAGAGTTGTCACAGAAGTTGTCATAAAACAATTAATACCAAAAGTTTTGTGTAGTAACTGTTATTTGCAACTAAATTATTCAAAGTGAGAACTGAGGATGATGATAAAGAAGGACCAGGGATTACCCACCATCTTTAGTTCTGAGTTCTACAAATAAGGGAAGAAGTCTTTATCTTCTTGGTAGCACGGTCAGACTGTGGAAAAGGGCTGACTAAGTGCCAAATAGGATGATCATTGCTGATCAGTCTTGGAAATTATTTCTTGGGAAGTCTCACTGTTTTGTGCTGAAAAACCAATTACAAGCTTTATGCCTTGAAAACTATCTGTCTGTTTCAAAGGGAATCAGTGAAAAAGGCTACTCATCCCTAGTGGGGATATCACAAGCAACTCAACTGTGGTCCAACTCAACTCCATTCCCTGAATTTTCCTTTCTCTTGCCTTAAAAAAAAAAAAAAACAAACAAAAACAAACAAACAAACAAACAAAAAAAAACCCACACCCTTTTTTTATTAACTGTGCTGGACAGTTACTGCACTTGAGGGAAAGTTGATACTGCTACCCTCCAAAAGAGACCTTCTCTTACAGCACAACACTCCTGTCAAGTATTTGGAGTGGATATTCTGCCAGTTTGTGCTATTGAACACAGAGCCTAACTGGGGATGCTTGACTGGCTTCTTTACTTAAATGAGCTGTTGCCTGATGCCAAAGCAAATTCTAGTGCAAGTAGGGACAACGATTTTTTTTCATGAAGGTTAAGTTTGACAGGTTCTTATCTCTGTAGAGTTCAGTGCAGCCTATCCCTAGTGTTCAGATTGTACCCCTTCAGATCCCTGTGTAGATATAAAATACCCTAAGTTAGAAGTTGTTCAGATATCATTAGTCTCTGAAATCTAAGAATTCCTTTTGCTTGGATCAGTTGCCCATAAAACTATTTTGAGTAGTAAATGTCAACAGTGAGTGGCATCTCTGGGTAGTTCAAGGTTTTCTTACTTTTGTTTCTCTTTTTTAAGAACCAATTCCCAATCTGTTATTTTTCTTAAAAGCAATTACCATCTTTATTGGGCAGCCACATCTGTATAGGTGAGAGGTAGGGAATGGAAGCTCTGAAGGTGGCACTGTTGTGATGTGGACCAGGAGCTTGCTTTGTAAGTTCTCCCAAGAAACCTGTGCCTGACTGCAGATCTCTGATCTAGTGAGCAACGATTTGCATACTTTTTGATGAGGCCTGAATTTACAAAATGAATTCTGCTATGGACTAATGCACCAAACCTCTCTCCAGTTGATGAATGCAGATGCTCCTCTTCCAGCTGTGTTTAGCTTTAAGTTTCTTCTCTTAGGTATCGTATCCTCCCTTTGCCCTAACCAGCTTGGGGGCAGAGGAGGGTAGTTCCTTTCTTCTTTCCTCCCCTCACCCTGAATCAGCATTTTCTTACTTAAGGAATCAAGATGAATGGTGTACAGATGTGTGACCTCTTAGAGGTTTTGGGGGTTAATCTTTATGTAGAAATACTGCTGACCCATATATCATTATCCTTCAGGGTCATATATCCCATCCATTTCTCAAAACAAGTAAATTACGTAGAATTATTATTAAAGCACATCTCAAAGGTATAAAAATGTATGTTTAGGTCAAAGATGGATTTCTGACCTGCAGATTCAGGGGAAGAATAAGTCTCTCTGTCCAGGATCACTCTAAGGAAAAGGGCACACCTGGAGAAGGAGGTACAGGCTCACTGCGAGTTGAGCATGTCTTAAATCCTCCTTGTTTGCTGGCTGCCTATAGTAAATGTGTTTTTTTTTTTTTTCCCCAATGGACATGTTGAAAGCCTGTTGATTATTGGCCTGAGAATGATCTTGGAAGTGGCAATCTCTCACAGGTGACCAGAAGACAACAGCACTTTTACTGCAACTGCAGTGGATTTACTGAGGTCATTGTCAATGGCTCAACGTCTAGCTGGGCGAGTGACAAGTGGTGTCCCTCAGGGGTCCGTACTGGGACCAGTGTTGTTTAACAGCTCCATCAATGACACAGACAGTGGCACTGAGTGTACCCTCAGCAAGTTTGCTGATGATACTAAGCTGGGTGGTGCAGTTGATGTGCCATAGGGATGAGAGGCCATCCACAGGTACTTGGACAGGCTGGAGAGCTGGGCCCAGGTGAACATTATGAGGTTCAACAAGACCAAGTGCAGGGTCCTGCACCTGGGCAGGGGCAACCAAGATTACCAATACAGGGTGGGAGAGGATGTGTTAGAAAGCAGTCCTTTGGAGAAAGACTTGGGGTTACTAGTAAATGAGAAGCTGGACATGGGCCACCAATGCGCAGCGGCAGCCCAGAAGGCTAATCACATCCTGGGCTGCATCAAAAGAAGTGTGGCCAGCAGATTGAGAGATGTGCTCCTGTGTCTTTACTGTGCCCTGGTGAGACCTCACCTGGAGTCCTGTGTCCAGCTCTGGAGCCCCCAGCACAAGAAGGATGTGGACCTGTTGGAACGTGTTCAGTGGAGAGCCACAAAAATGATCATAGGGCTGGAGCAGCTCTCCTGTGAGGACAGGCTGAGGGAGTTGAGGTTGTTCAGCCTGGAGAAGAGAAGGCTCTGAGGGACCTTATAGCAACCTTCCAGTACCTGAAAGGGGCCTACAAGAAAGCAGGGGAGGGACTATTCACAAGGGCTTGTAGTGACAGGACGAGGGGTAATGGCTTTAAGCTAGAAAAGGGGAGATTCAGGTTAGAGGTTAAGAAAAAGTTCTTCAGTATGAGGGTGATAGACCACTGGAATAGGTTGCCCAGACAGATGGTGGAGGCCCCATCCCTGGAGACAGTCAAGTTCAGGCTAGATGAAGCTCTGAGTAGCTTATCTAGTTGGAGGTATCCCTGCTTATGGCAGGGGGGTTGGACTAGATGACCTTTGGAGGTCCCTTCCAGCCCAGACATTGTGTGATTCTATGATTTTCTCCTGCTGTTTTCCAGTAGTGCAGTGTTTAAGTAGAACTAATTTTTTGCTACTGCTGTACATGCTTTACATGTTAGTTATCCACATGGCACTTAATGTTCAGCAAGTTAATTTTAAGCCAGTGGCCTGCTACTGGTTTCTGCTAGAGTAGCAGATGAGAATGACTTCCCAAGAATATCTCCGTGTGCCCAGAAGAGGGCACTTGCATGTGGACATGAACAGCTTGTTTTGTTGAAAAACATTCTGTTTCACTTCTTTAGGACGTGTGTTATGGTATCCAAAGCAAGGAGGTGTTTGTCTTGCTAGGTGAAAGCCTGGAGTGGCTACGAAACAGCTTGAAGGAGAGACTGTCCTCTAGGATTCAGTTCATCCTTGTGTTGTAATACTTCTGTAGTATGAAAATACTGACATATCTAGTTCCACGTTCCTGCTGCTTATGCTAAGGTGCTCCACAGTGGTCTATCACATTTAAAATAAGGCTAATCTGTCTGCTGTATGACTTACAGAAATTAGCGCAACAAGGGTGAAAAGAAACATTTAGTGGAATAGAGGTTTATTATCCTTGGGTTTATTTTCTCTTTGCACAGTTTGGTTGTTTCTGTATGACCCTGCTTATCTCAGTTCTGTCTTGCTATTGAGCATAGTTAACTGACTTCAGCCATAAGTGTAAAAGCTTTAAAAGTTGTCATCAGTTTTCTTTAGCACTCAGATTAAAGTTTGATGTATTGTTTATTTTACGGTATTGATAACATGAGTTGACAAGCATTTTAATTGTGTAAAGCCACAGCACATGATGAACTAGACCTATGTATATATAATGGGCCAATTTTCTAAATTATGTTCTTGGCTGATGTCAAATAGGTATTATGTGCAAGGATTTATTCTGTCAACTTTAACATCCAGAAGTATGTGAATATCTCACAAAAAAAATCCTCTGATTGCACTTCAGTAAACCATAGTAGCTCATTTTAGTCATTTGTGGTGGTGTTCTGTTTGTATCTGCCTTCCACAGGCCTCTGAGTGATTAAATTCTCCAGATGATATTTTTTTCTCTGTATTTTCCTTTAAGTTTGTGTGGTTTAGTACCTGTGCTCTTATAATTTGTGCAATGGTTGGATTCTGGTGATGTTAGCTGAGATACTTCCAGTGGTGCAGTGCTGTTAAAACTTAATATGTCTGGTACTGACAACTTGCATTCTTTTGCTGTACAGGGTAGAATAATGAAAACTTGAGTGAATACGTAAAAAAAAAACCAAACAAACAAACAAAAAAAACCCCTAAACAAAACAACCCCAGACAACAAAAAGATCAACCAAAAAAACCCCTTATCTGTTTATGGCTTGTATTTGATCAATGCCAAATGAAAAGCCATTGCACATGGATTTTAATTTCTGTTAACTGTTAAGACTTTGCAGTAGACTGTGTATGTTCTTGTTAATCCTAATGGAAGCCTTAGCATTCTGATTTTGAAATTCTTTAATCAATCTAATGACTTAAATATTTGCCATTGAATTGTAAAAAAACCAACAACTTTACTCTTGCTTGTAATTGTTTGCAAAAGTCTGAAGGAAACCTGATACATGCTGAATGTACTACTGTAAAATCTAATGCTTGCTTTTTGATCCCATTCAGGATCAAGATCAGAATTCCTGCTTGCTGGAGGGTCAGTATATGCCATACAGGGGACACAATTCTTTCCGTGAGAAGTATTTCAGTGGTGTGACAAAGAGGATTGCCAAAGAAGAAAAAGACAATCAGAAGTAAAATATATTATAAACAGATCAAAAAATGAGGAAAGAATGAAGATCGTGGGGTTTTTTTGTAAGGACATCTGGATATGAACATTCATTTGGATGCTTCAGAAAAATAAATACTGCTTTTAATTTTAAAACAAGATGAAACCCACAACACAGGTCGAGAGCAGTTCTTTTTAATTAGCTTTTGTTTATAGCAGATTTTCATGTTTTTCGAGTCTTATTTAATTAGTACTTTCAAGTACTAATGATGATTGACTAAAACCATTATTATTCTTTCACCATCAACATTTACAAAAAGTAGTAGTATTATTTGGCTTCTTAAACTGTGAACATCTGGCTGTTTTTGAAACACGTGGTGGTGATCAAGGATTGCTTATTAAGAAGATAATTTTCATTTGTTTTGTTTTCTTGTAAATGGTATACAATAAAACAAAAGATTGTTGTGAGTTTTTCTTAAATGTTGCATGCAATAACTGCTTATGAATTCCAGTTGCACTGGCTGAGGCCAGAAGTTTTCAAACCAAACAAAAACCCCAAAGAAACAAACGCACGCGTGTGCGCACACACCTCCAAGAAAAAAAGCCTTTGTGACCTGACAGACTCTGGAGAGCCTGTTAAACCCTGTGAAGCCTGTCCACATCTGAAGCTCATCTGTACCTTGGATTTGCTTTTGCATTCCTAAACCTTGACTCTTGGTCAAGCCAACTGTCTGCAATTTTTGCTTCAGAAACTGATAGTTAAAGCAGTAACAATAACATAAAGTCAGTAATGGTTCCCTAATGGTATTAAGCCTAATCAAATCTTTGAAACTGAAGCTGTATTTGTTGAAGGGCAAACTTTGCTGAATCCCCACCATGTCCATCATGAAAATACCTCATTCAAAAACCACTAAGTCCATTAATTTAGGATGTTAATGGCGCTTCTCGTTTTAGTGGTCAGATGTGGTCAAATACTCTTCAGCAGGGCTTTGGTGAATGTATCTCCTTGCTCCAGGCAGAAGAAGCCTTCTCTCAACTTGCTGCAAGTCAGTGACTGTTGGCCACATTACAGTCTTTGTTGATTGTCATCTTTAAGTGCCTCTCCAAAAACAAATTCAATGATACCTAGGAAGGCATGAGTCATTGCTTATATCTGATTAGGTTCATCAGCTGAATTTGCTCTTCTGTGTGTTGCGGTCCTCAGCTGCAGAAGGGAGAGCTCACATACTCAATGACAACTTTGTTTGACCTTCTGGTTCTGATCTGTGGTGTTAGGAAGTTCTGAAGCAGTGATTTATTTGCTGTTTCCATTATAAATCACTATGTTTTGAGACTTTTAATGTCAGGCATATAATAGTTGTTCTGGGCTAAACTTGGAGCGAGATCAAAGCTGAGTAAGTTTTTCAAAAGCAGAATTTGAATTAATCATTTTCAAATATTGCATCAAAAAGTTACTGCCTCTGAAAAATTGTCTTCATACAACTTCTGACTTCAATTTTAGCATTATGATTTGGCATTCAATTTTTATTACTTTACAAATTAAAATTACTTTCTGTTCTTCATAGGCACGGAATTTTTCTAGATTGATTTATTATGCATTTATAACTTCATTTTCGTAAAAGTTACCCTACATAGACATGATCTCAATGGTTATACAAGATGTAAGGTAGTGGCAAATCTGGCTCTGTCTATTCAAGGAGAGTGATTTAGGTTGTTTCTTCTCTGCCTGGTCCAACTTTTAGTCTATTCAGCAGCAGTGGCGTGGCCTCTGTTTAGCAGTTCATACATAACAGCTCTACCATTACTGAAGAATACAATTTTTAAGTGTATTTGGGGTGCTGCATCAACATCTGCTAATCAAAAGTCATTTAGAATTTTTTTCATTGATTGAAATCAGATGTTCAAGCTCTGCTGATCCCCAACTTTAAGGCTATCCCTTGGAAATATTTCCGTTCTTTAGATGTCTTCATGTGGATGTTCCTGCCTGTGGTATGTGCAGACTTGCAAAGGGAGGTGTTTATAGCTGTAGAGCTGTGACACAGTCCTTGCTGTCACTCTAGTGACGGACTGATGGGCGGGTGTTACCCTTCCAGCAGG
Organism: Merops nubicus; assembly: GCF_000691845.1. Taxonomy (NCBI): domain Eukaryota; kingdom Metazoa; phylum Chordata; class Aves; order Coraciiformes; family Meropidae; genus Merops; species Merops nubicus. Next base: position 28,754 of record NW_008581963.1, read on the forward strand.
ATTTGGCCATCGCTGGCCGCGGTTTTGGAGCTTTTGTTCAATCTGGTTCCATTCAGGCTCTTTCCATGAGGTTCCAGTTTCCTGTCTCTGGCAGGGAGGGTCAGTTCACGAGCCCGTGCTGAACTCATGCCGTTGTCATGCTCTCCTTTGGGGTGGTTTGTGCCATTTTCCAGTTTTGAAAAAGAACTGTTATTTTTGGAACGCTTTGTTGCGCCACAGCAAATCGGATGGAGGGAGGAGCTGGAAACGGCTGCAAGGTTGTATGGGCAGAGGCTGCCTCTTGCTGTAGGGAGCGATTCCTTGGGGCAACAAAGGGAGAGAGACCACCCCCCTTTCACAGAACCTCTTTACCTGGTGGTGGTGGTGGTGGTGTTCCTGGACCCCAAGCCTCCCACATACCTACAGGACGAGGGAGCAGAAAAGTAGCAGAAACAGATTTTCTCTGCATTGAGTGCCCTACATGCTGTGTCTTTCCAATACTTTTTTTAATTAGGGGCCAGTTTGAAGAAGTTTGATAGAAGGATGAGGTTTGATGAGGTCTTGGGGAGCTACGTATTTTGTTGAAATAGGCAGAGGTGTTGGAACAGAAGACCTAGTGAATCTCTTCCAGAGAAAAGGTAGTGATACGAGTCCAGCTCTCATTAAATGTCAGAGAAACCCCGTGGAAAAAAGACCTGGAGACAAAAACTCTAACCAATGCTTTTTGTTGCTGCTGTGACAATCAGTGCCAGTCCTGCTGTTTCTTCATCTTCTCTTTAAAGCAAAAGACCCAAATAAAAGTGTACAAAGAGCTTTTTTTAGAAGGAACGTACAGGTCTCAGCTGAACTTTCCACTTCTACTCAAGCTATGAGACCAGGTCATAAAACACACAGCCTTGGTAGTTTGTCACTCTGATGGAGTCGAGCAGATGTGTCAGCTTGCTGAACATCTCAAGGAGAGCGCAGTCTACCCTTTAAACTAGCCTAAGAAACTGGTGTCTGTTTTTGGGATGACACGTAGCTCTGTATCTCCTCTAGCAGAGCAGGCTTTTTGTTTCCATGACACCCGTTGCTGGGCTTTGTGCTGGTGCCATGCACTGCAACAATGTCTAACCAATGGATATGTGCACTTGAACAGCAACTTTTGAAGTTTGGTTTCGGTGGATCTTTCCTTCCCCTTTACCTGTGCAATGGGCTGGAAAACTGGTGGAAGTCCTTAGATACTGAAAAACACTGCTAAGAAAACAAAGTATGGGCTTCCTCTCAGGCTGTTCTGCTAGTAATTAACTGTAGACATGTTACAGAAAGGAAACACCTTAACAATTCTGAATTTTCTTTTTTCTTCTATCACTGCATTTTAAGATTTCTTAATGGTTATTTCCACTGTCCCCAGGACAACTCCACAGCCTCAGGGCCACCAGCCAGAGAAGGGTGTCACAGATATGGTGACCCTACGACTTTACACCACCCTCTGGCCACAGGTTTTCCAGGAGCAAAATGTCCCATTGGAGTGGGCAGGACTGGAGCAGATGACACATGGTGGTTTTGGGTTTCCCTGTAAGACAACAAGCAGCTTGGATTAGCTGACAGGAGACTGATGAGGTCTCCAAAAGGCAAAGGTTGTTCCCTGCTGGCTCAGCTCCCTTCACCACCATGTTTCTCTTTTCTAACTCTCCACCCTTCACAGAAGCTGGGAAGAAAAATCTCAACTGTTCTTTCTTTGCTGTTTAGCTTGGTCTGCAATTTAAACTGAGGTCCGGAGTTGAACAAGGCTGTCCTTTCAGTCTGGAAACTTCTTCCCTGCTCCTAAAAAAATATTGTGGGTACCTAAGAGAATGAAGAGGCTGATATCCCTCTCTGCTTTTCTCTTCTGTTTACTCTTTGGAAAAAATGTGATTTTTTTTAACCTTATTCTTTTATGTCATTGATGTTGGTGTTCACATAATTTAAAACAGTGAAATTTATCTTGCCTGCCTCCATGCTACCATGTTTAATACATTTCCCTGATGTTCTCTTGTTGGTTTCTTGGACTGTAAAAATCTCTGTTTATGTATTTATCCTCAGAGCTGTTTTCATTATGGTTTTCTATCATGGCTGCTGTTATTTAGTACAGTGCCTCTAATCAGTCACAGCTTCCTGAGCCTATGGATGGGGAGGACACCACGCAAAATGAGAAGTCAGTTCTCATTTGGCTTCTTCAGAAGACCTCATCAGACCCGTGGTCCCAGAGAAGGGACAATCTATCTGTTTACACTGTGAGTATTGGACCTTGACAGGTTTGCTAAGGAAGATATTTTTAATTTTCTTAGGTTGCTTAAAATGAGGTGGGCAGCTGAAAAATAAAATGCGTTGGTAGGAGGGAGATCTTGCTGTCTTTACTGCCACTTGGTACAATCTTAGGTATCTGAACATTTAGGTGCCTGGGAGATAATTTACAGATTGCTGACAACCCGCAGCAGACCCAGACACAGGAGGCTTTGACCTTGCACGTCAAGTTTGACAAGGAGTATTTTGACAACTGGTTAGGAACAGGACATTTTGCTTCATTCCCCAAATTTTTTTTTTTTTTTCAAATTGAGTTTTCAGGTGCTGGAAGGAGACTGTTTGTATAAAAGTACAGTGACTGCCCATGATCATCTGAGATTCTAGCCCAAAATTTCTGTTGCTTTACATAAAATGGTTAACATTTCTTTTTTAAAAATCTTACCTTCTAAAGATGTCAAACCAGCATAGTATTATCACTGTCTTAAATCTCTTCAAAATGAAATTTTATTTTAACATTACTTTTTTTTTCAATGAAAATGTCACTTGCTGTATAAAACACTAATTAAAACTTGTCCTTTATAGATTCATTCTAATAAATTTATCACTAATAAAGTGCAAAATAACAGGTCATGTTATTGTATGTGATGGGATAAGTAGTTCATTTCAGTCAAATGCATAACTCCTAATGAAACAATCTCACATCCATAAGGAGATGCCATTGGCAAAATGGTCATATAACAATTAATCATAATACTTCCTTCTACAAGAGTCTGTCCCAAAAGATGGGATGTCTCTGCGTGATAACTAAGGGTGGGTGTTCCATGCCACCACCAGACAGCATCGAGTGTCTTTGCTTTATCCTGAGACTGAGACAGATTTCTACTGAACACTGTGAACTATGCTGATGATGGTATTTTGGAGTCAAGATTAATCCTTGATCTACCTTCCAGCTATGGAAGTTCTTAATAAGTAATAGGAGAGGTTCATAAATGTTCTGATTTTTGGCTAGAGATGAAACATAGCTATGTGGACAAAATCCTGCGAGTAGTTGGATCTATTCAATTTGAAGGGTAGATCCTTACAGAGAGGCAGTCTTCTCCACTGAGCTGTGGTCCTGTTCTTCGTGTGAATGTTTGTGATGGGTGGAATGATGCCTCTCAGGCCACAGTTGACACCTGCCTAGATTGTTCTGCTCCACAGGTTTGTTTTGAGGCCGTTTGTATAAAGCTGTGAGAAGTGCCAGGCAGGTGCAATGTGTCTATTGCCATAACAGGTGTGGCAGAGATTAGGAAAACCAGAATGAAGAGCAGCACCATAGGACACACGCTCCAGTCTTGGAGAGAACCTTGTGCCTTGCTAATAAACCACCCCCTAGCAATTTAGGTCTGTTTGGGGAAGTTTCTCCTCTCTCTTCAAACTGAGTATGTGTATGCTTTTGCTTGAACCCTATTCCTTAACCCTCCCTGGAAAAAGGCAATGAAATGACGTGAGAAACGGGGCTGCTTTGCTTCCTCAGTAAATCCTTGTCAAAGTTTGCATCTGCAAAAGTCGTGTGTTAGTCTCCACGGCTTCCAACAAAGGGTTTGTGGACTTACGGGTGGTTCTTCACTGGTGGCTGCTGGAAAGCAGCTTCCCCAGCCTCTGCCCAGCCCTGCAGTTGCAAAGCCGCCGGCGTGGGCAGCAGCGAGTCAATTGGCTTGTGCGTACTGGGGGGGTGAACACAAGCGCCTGTCACCGCCTGCGCTTGGTCTGCCCCCTGCCCGGGTGTTCCCCAGGGCGACCTGACAAACTGAACTTGATAAACTGCTGCTGTTTGCTGCAGGCAATGACCTGCCAAAAAACCACACGGGCCCCGCACCGCTGGGGCCAGGGAAGCGGGACCTCTCCTCTCAACCTCAGCTGCCTTGCCTCTGTACAGAGCAAAGAAAATTTCTACCTCGGTCAATTAATTTTGTAGCAACCATAGAATAACGTCTTTAGCCTTAAGTAAAGATGTCAAAGAAGACAAAGAAATGGACTATTTAGTAATTAAATTCGATTTTCCTTTTGGGTTTTGTTTTTACTCTAAAAGCAAACCAAAACATGTTTGTGCCAAGAACTGTTATATCCCACCCCCCTTTCCCTTTTTTCTTTAAAATTGTATTTTTATATGCTTGGCGGAATTAACAATGAAAATCTTTCCAGCTGTGACTTTGCCAGAACCCCTTTCTGAAGCTCCTACTAATTTGGATTAAAACTGGATGGATGAAAGCCTCGAACGGCAAATCCTGGCAGTAGATTTGCTGAGGCCCCACAGCACAGACTTCTCCAACTGTTCTTATCTTCTGAGAGGGGGAAAAAAAAAAAAAAAGCAAACATCATTTTATAATCACACAGTTGTTAGCACTCTCCCTGCCTTTGCCCTCCCTGAGCTGGGGCAGCGGGTGCCTCCATGCAGGGCACCCACACAGCCAGCCTGGCAGGGCTCCCCTTCGTGGGACAGACCTCTGGCTTTTGCAGGGCAAGGTTTTCAACAGGGGGGAGGCAGGTTTAGGTCTATTTTACGTGTTAACAGCCAGCATGGATTTTAGAGAGAGTTTCCATGCTGGGAAGTAACTTAAAAATGGGGAAGGTGGGTGTGCAAGCCTGTCTTGCTGGGATGTGAATCCATTGAGCTTCCCGAGTCCTGGCTGCTGGGTGCTCACCTCCCATGTTTAATTCTAGCAGAGTTGGTGTCTTGTTTTCTTACTTTCCAGGCTTCCTGCAGCCAGCAGCTCCAAGCTCTCCTACTGCCACAAACAAATTAATTTCTTTAAATTGGACAGATTGATCTCTGGCAAGTGGCCTGTGTTCCTTCTCCCTCTCACCAGGAGAGTCTTCTGGAAGCTTGTGATCTTACAAAGACCTTGATCAATGTGCTCCTCTCTTCATGACCACTCTGAGACAGAAAAGGCAGTGCTCCAAATGCGGGCAGTGCCACGGGATGCTGACCTTGACCTTGCCAGAGGATGCCCTCTCCACCAGCACAGCCCCTCCAGGTGTGAGGCTGCAGCTCATGAGGGTGTCTGAAAGCTACTTATGAGCATATTGGCTGATTGGCTTAGATGCCAGAACTTGCTGGAGGGGGTGGCAGGAGCTCCCTGTGGCAGACACTCAGAGGAAGACCTTGCTGACCTGCCTGGAGCACCTCCTGCATGGAGAAAGGGTGAATGAATGCTACCAGTTATGTTTATGGCATATTCTGTTAATCGTGATGAACAACACCAACAGCAGCTTTCCCAGATGGACCACGTACAAATTCTGGTGAATCTGAAGATTGTGAAGGAGGTGGCCACCCCACCCATGGGGGACAGTATAGGCAGCAGCATTTCCCTTCTCCAGGCTCTGCCTGCTGGCACAGAAAGACGTACAGTTCTTCAGGAGAACCACTCCTTCCACTAGTTTCCACTGGTTGAAGGCTATGTTTTTAAAAAGTGTGCTCCTTGTCATCATTAGATGCTGGCTTTCTCCATTGCTGTCCAGGAGGAGTGAGCAGATGCTTGACGGGCTGCCTCAACTTGCATCCCAGCTGCTTTGAAGGAACAGGGGAAATGCACAGTGACTGAGCTTTTCTTTCCTGCTCAGGATGCCTCGAGGTAGGGATGAATGTAGCCCTAAGGAGGCAGAAAGAGGGAAGTAAAATAGACTTCAGCTGAAGTCCAGCTTGTCTTGCAGTCAGACACACTGGGGTATATTTTCTGCATATATCCCTACCAAGTGTCCATACATTCTGGGAACAAGAAGTACTTTTTCCCTGACTGACACCTTTGCAAATGCAATTTTAAGTTCTATAACAGCAAGTGGATGTTTTCTATTCATCCTATTATGAGCAGAAGTTATTCAGGATAATGTGTTATCCTTGCAAGTTCTGTATAAAGCTGTTGCCTTCAGACTGCTCCCTTGAAAAACATCTGCCACAATCCATCCATTCATACCATTTGTGCAAAAACAAGACGTGAATTTAGGCATGCTTATTTTTTAAAGATATATTGTTTAATTATCTTCTAATTATCAACAATCAGCAGGCCATGAATCCTGCTTGTGAAATAATAAAAAAATATTTGTATGGGTTGCTTTGCTTTTCCATCACCTTGTAAGCTGTAGGCTGGCATTTCAGGACCTAAGAGTCCGTAACGTAAGCCACAAGGAGCATTCATTTTTGCATGAACAATTCCCACTGTATTCAGTAATAATAATGTGTGCCATTTGGTGAAGAGAATTTAGGTAAAAGATTACAGTAGAGAAAGTTCTTTGCTGATAGTAAGGCCTGTGTGAACCTTACAGTGATAACAGATGGAAATGCACTTCCTGAAAAAGCTCAGGCTTTTAACAAAGGAAACTAGTAAATGATGAATGTTACACAATTTTAGTTTAATACAATAGAAGTTTTTAATTCATTCAACTCTACAAGAACAAGATATGGGAAATTTTTTAATCCTTCCTCTGATTTTTCTTCTCGCTAAGAATCATTTATACTTTATAAATGTATACCTAATTAACAAAAGCTGTCCATTTAACTCACTACCAATGAACTGGATGAAATAGTTTATTGCTTCTCATGATACTTCATTCTCTCTTGATTTATGGAAATCAGGCATGGCTTGGGAATGGCACTTCCAAAATTAGGGTTGTTGGAACCATACAATACTCTTGATATTTTAGAATTTCAGATAGCAGGTTTTCAGGAATTGCTGCAAGTTTGAGAAAGCCTGCTTTCCAGATACCCATTTTGAGTGGTATTGATTGTTTTAATCTCCTTTGATTTTATTTATTAACAGGGTCTCATATCAAGATTGGTAATGCTCATCAAGTTGGCAGACCAGTACTTTGTCTTTTACCAAACTGGCACAAATTTAATTTATCTTAAGTTTCTGCAACACACTGAGAATCCGTATTTAGACTGAGTTTGGACACACCTAATCTTTAATGTCAACATCCATATCTGAAGCAGTCATGTTAGTCTCCTAGAATGGTGAAAATTAAGTTCAGAGCACTTGTTACTTTGCTCTTCCAGAGCTGTTGGATGTGCACAGCTCAGACTTGCTCAGTTAAGAATTACTCTAGCTGGTAATGGCTGCTTTTTTAACGAGCCTCTTTGTTTACAGCGAGGCCAGTTCATTCACCTGCGTTTCATATATGCATATCAGCTGCTGCTTCTCTAGTGCTGGGTAAGGATTTTATGAAATAGTTCTGCCTCTTTATCTACTTTGTCCATCCAAAAAGGAAGCAATTTGGTGTCAATGTACAACAAAACCCAAGAATTCAGCAAAAACACAGGAAAGCAAACACCCAAACATCAAAATCTCTCATTTCTTAGTGTCTTTTGGCACCCAAGGAATTTATTTCCCTGTGTCCTTTTGGCTGCCTTATTAGTCTTCTGGCTTATGAGTTCTGCGAGTTGCTCCCTACTTCTTTTTTCATGAGTTATCTAAATATTTGTACAGCTAATTTTACTTCCCCTTTCACTAGATTGTTAGTTTATATGTATGATGCTTTGGGGAGCTGATGGGTGAGATATGACTCCTGCTTGGGAGTACCAGATTACATTTCATGAGAGGTCCTGCAGATGAGTTATTGCTCCGCAGCAAGTCCTCAGCCTGCGGTTTCACAAGCAGGGAAGCTGATGTGACAACACTGGGCTGCTGAAAGGAGAGGGGCTTTGGGCCTTTTCTCTACTCCCTCATCCTGGCTTTCCTCACGCTGTACTCAGCAGCGTTGCCCCCTCTTGCACTGACCCTGGTTCTTAATAGAGCATTCCTTGTGCCAGTTCAGCTTACTAAGCCAGCAGAAAACTATTCTTTTTGATGAAAAAGGTTACTGCAATCGAGTGAATTTCCTTCGTCGGAGGTGAGGTGTTGGATCAGCTCGCTGTGGTCATGAAACTGCTGTCACATTGCTTCTGGACCTCACGCTGTCTGTGGAGACTGCAGCTCCTCACTGAAACGCCTAAGAACCTCCTGGCAGCAGAAAGAAAGGAACTGATGTCTTTTTTTTTGCCACAGGGGGCTTTGTTAAATGTAAAATTGTAGAAGGTTGAAAAAGAAAAGTCATTAACTGCCTTTCTCAATACAGACTGACCATGTCTTTGAGAAAAAGAAAGATTTTTGAGAAAACAAACATGAGAAGGATTGACTTTGGGTGTTGTTTACTCACTTGCAACTTACGCTTTATTGTGTTTTTCTTTTAAATGAAGAACTACGTGGTGGCTGCTGAAAGCTTTCTTTTCTTGTTGTGATCCAGGGACAGGGTGTGCCAAAGCTGACCCAGAGCAACCATGAGGATCAGTAGCGGAGCCACGACTGGGCTTTTGGTCCATGGGATTCCACACCTCTGAGGGGCGTGAAAAGCTTCTCAGCCCTGGGGCACTTGCAGCCTCTCTTCAGTTTCTGGAGGGTTTTAAGGTGTAGAAAAGCCCAGCCACAGTGTGTCTGTGTGTTACAGCAGTGAAAATTTCATTTTTTTGTATGTGTCACTGTGGATGTTTAGGTATCCAGTGCTCTCTTTTCTTAGGATCTCCTAATTATCACTTCTGTTTTCCGTTCAAAAATTCCCTCTCCGAGAGAGAGAATATTTTCTCTCATAATAGTTTCCAGCCCTGTGAAACTGGCCGTTCTGGATCATAATGTGTTTCTGATTTGGTCTTTGTCCTGTTTGGGTTTGCATCTCAGTGGCTACTGATTTTTACATTTCTTTCCTCTCAGTCTGTCAGCTGAGGGGTGTCCTGGGATTCCTTTAATTTGGAGGCTGCAACTTTTTGACCCAGGCATTTCAAAGAGCACGCCTGGGTAGCTGGTGGGAGGACATGCTGGGTTTTTTTTTCTCTCTGAATGTGGTTTGGTGAGACAGTCCTTGTCTGTGTGGGTAAGGTCAGAGTAGGATGACATAAACCAGACTCAATGTGTGAAATCACTGACTAGTTAATCCCACCCTGAACAGCACGGGGGAGCAGCAGTGTTGTGTAGCAGGTTATGACAATTACCCAGCCAACAGCAGTGTGCAGAGGAGTTTTGGGAGGTGTTTGCAGCAAGATACTGTGTGTACTCGAGGGGGTATTGGTACCCTATACGCTGAGACGGTGACGTGGTGCAAGAGTGAAAGAGCAGCAGTTGTGGCTGCAGTGGGTACCCCAGATTTTATATCCTGCCTGAAGCCTAAAGGGGGCTTTTGCATGGGACATGGCAAGCAGACATTCATCTCTGAGGCTGAGAACATCTTCCCATGTGGAACATCTGCCTTCAGAAGTGCAGGGTGCAGACTCCTTTTGTATAGTGCTGTGGCTGTTCTTTCTACAAATTATATGGGGACACAGGACTCCTTATCCTGCAAAGTTTCCAGCCACAGAGCTTTTATAATTGATTTATGAATTTATATAAACTATCAGCTCTGGGGCACCAGCCTAAGGAAGACATGGACCTGCTCAAGCAGGTCCAAAGGAGGGCCACAAATATGATCAGAGGGCTGGGACACCTCCTCTGTGAGGATAGGCTGAGAGAGTTGGCATTGTTCAGCCTAGAGAAGAGAAGGCTCCAGGGAGACCTTATAGAAGTATTCCAGTTCTTAATGGGGACCTACAGGAAAGATGGGTAGGGAGTCTTTGTCAGGGAGTGTAGTGATAGGATAGGGAGTAATGGATTTAAACTCAAAGAGGGTAGATTTAGGTTAGCTATTAGGAAGAAAATCTTCACAGTCAGGGTGGTGAGACACTGGAACAGGTTGCCCAGAGAAGCTGTGGATGCTCCCTCCCTGGAAGTATTCAAGGCCAGGGTGGATGGGCTTTGACAAATGTGATTTTGTGGGAGGTGTCCCTGCCCATGGCAGGGGGTTTGGAACTAGATGGAGAATCTCTAAGGTCCCTTCCAACCCAAAACATCCTATGATTCTACGATTTGAGTGTCTTGCATTCTTGAATGCATTTGTCCTCACAAAATCCTTATGAAATAGATATTATTCCTGTCTTAGAAATGTGATTTTCCCAATGTCATACATGATGTCATGGTTGAGCAGCAAAACTGGCATCTCTCAAATGTCAGGGGAGACTAGATCTCTACATCCAGTGGGATTTTTTTTGTGTTCTAGGAAACTGGGCAAACAAAATGTTCTGGATCTGTAAATCTAAATCTGGATCTATCTGTGAAGCTAGTAATTTTATAGGGTTCTTTTTATATTTTAGCACTTGTGGACACTTTACATTCACTTGCTTTCTAACTGGAAAGAACCAATGATGCATAGGAGTGTACTGAAAATATATGAAAAAAAAAAAAGACTGATTGTAAGGTTAGTGAGGAATTATATATGGTGAACTATAAAGTAATTGTGCACAATATACTGCACGTTCTCTTGAACAAAATACAGGTTATGTAAACTGCTTGGTGCCATGAGCAACAACTTAAGTGAAATTTGTCAATGATTGTTAAACTTTTCTGGAAAATTAGTATAATTTTCAAATAAAACTTCAAAGGTTGTAATCTGTACAATTGGTTCCATTCACTCTGACTTGTCATTTGTGAGGAAGGTACTCTTTATTTTATACCAAACTACAGCAAACAGATCAAGACCTAGGAAACAAGGAGAATTAATCCTTTATTGTAGCGGTTATCTTCAAAGCTTGTCTGAAAGATTTTTCCACAAAAGATCCAACTGTGTTAGGAGTTAGGGTTTCCAAAGGAAAAAAAAAAAAAAAAAGAATGTTTGTGATGGCTAATGTCAAGAAAAACTAGTTTATCTACGAAGCATTGCTAGTTTGTGAGCACTGGTGGTGCTGGGACAAAATGTACTCAGAATTTCATTAAAACTGGTAAGTAATTGGTGCTTGTCACTCCACATCTAAAATAAGTGCCTGCCTTCTTTAACTCAATGTTGTGTTGAGATCCTCAGCAAGAATAATATTTTATTTTTTAAGAAAGCTTTATCTTATTAATGGCAGGACTTCACAGGAGTCATATGAGAATGGAGATGTCATTTAAAACTTACTGTTCTTCCATGTCACCTTCAGGCACGTTTTGCCAGATCTGAAATCTAGAGCATTGTTGACACTATTCTCTCACTCCAGAGAGAATAGACCATTCAGATCTTCCCCCATCACTCAGCAGAGCTGTGACAAGGTGAAGAGAAAAACATCACAACATTTCAGAGAGTCTGTCTTAGCCCTCCTCACAGGATGCGACACATCAGCACAAAGAGAGAGGACAGGACAGTGAGGTACCTCCAGCACATGCCTAGAAGATCATTTTCAAAGTTTGCTGTTTGTTCTTCTAGAAATGAATTCCCACTCTATGATGATGGATATTTTCAGTCTTAACGGTAAGAGGCTAGACTATCAGATTACTGGCTACCAGATATGGACAAACGATGGTGTTGGCTGTTCCAGCAGCCTGTGTTTTTATGTCTGTGCCTAACTCCACCTTTCTAGCCTGCACTGCTACGGATGGGTACGTGATAGCTATTCCTATGTGAAATTACAGTAGGAAATGCTACGGATGGAAAAACATCTAATGGTCCATTCCCCTATAGCTGTCAAGTAGATGTTGTTAAATGTAGGCAAATAACTTCCATGAAATGAAATATTACATCCTCTTTATAGTCTGGGCAGAGGGCAGTAAGTCTAACCACTTCTTCTTTTAAGGTTTTGTTTCTAAGCCTGTCGGTAAGCTTGGTACCCAAAGACTATATTTTGGTACCAGCTGCCTTTTGCTTTGTAGATTTGAAGCATCTTGAAAGTTGGATTAGGCAGTTTTTAAAGTGTCCAACTAGTCTGTTATGTTACTACTCAAGTTCTGAAAAAGGTAGTAAAGAATACCTGTTGAATCACAACCATGGAGCACCCAGTCCTACAGGTTGCCTTACTTATAGCTCAAAGCACAAGTACTGTAACTTACAGCAGTTTCTGCTATTACTGCAGTGCATCTTTGTAGCTACAGTGACAGAACATATTTCACTTTAACTCACTGTCAAAAATAGAGCTGTCCTGAGGGGGACAGAAAGGGTACTTTTCTTCCAAACGATCCCTATCTGCTGGCTGTCCTATCAGATACATAACTTCACTGTTGCTTCTGAGTTTCCTCAGGACTGATCTCAATATGTGATTTTATAAACCAGAGATTTCAGCATTCAAAGGCTGGTGGAGGGTGTATCTGTGTGTTTTTTTTTTTTTTTGTTTGTTTTTGTTTTTTTTTTGTTTTTTTGTTTTTTAAATTTTATTTTATTTTATTTTTATTTTTTTTGTAAATCTGGACTCTGTACAAGTAACTAAAATACCTCATTTAGGTTATTGAACCTGTAATGGATAAAAAGCCCTGCAGACAGTGTAATGGTTTAATTGGTATTCAATAGCTTGTGCTTTTTTAGGCTTTTAAAGAAAATATCAAAGCATGAACTATAAAACCAGATGTATATCTCCAGAGACTTGAATTGTCCTGTTTCCAGTGACATGCTTTAATTCTCCTCCCACTTAGTAATTTTACATTGGTGCAAGTCCTTTGAATAAGAAAGGGGAACGGACCCCTCAAAATGATTGTTTCTACATTGAGCTGGAAATGATGGCATCTAACAAAAAGTATAATCTCATTAATTATAATTGAATATGCATATTCTAAAATTCTGAATGCTCCAATTAATGTCTTGGAGGTTACCCAGAGGAATACTTCAGTCTGCAGCTTTGCACATGCTTAGGTGCATAGCCAGCTTTAGAAATTATTATACATAAGGAATTACTGATGAGCAAGCTTTTCCACTCCTTTCCCTATTCCTCCCACTCTCCCTTCCCCACATTGCTACTTAGATTTCAGTTAGTTCAGGTGCTCCCTGCTACATAAATGTCTGCCTGAAAAACAAACAAACAAACAAACAAAACCCAGCCCAGGACCCCTGCCCCCAAGCCTGGGTTTGCATTTTGAAGGTGCCAAGTCTTTGTTTTAGCTGGTCCTTGTGAGAAAGGGTCTTCTGCTGTGGCTGGCTTCTGAGGCATTGGACCAGCAGGCAGTGACAGGTCTTCTCTTAGCACCTGCCTAGATGGGCTGTTAGAGGGGAAAGAGATCTGTGTCACAGGCTAAGAAAGACACCCATTCACCCCTTCTCCCCACCGTGGTGTGAAGCCAGCATTGGTATGTTGATCTGCTTTATTTTGTGCTTTTTGTGATCTGATGAAGCAGGACATTGTGTCCTGAGGTTCCGGGCTTCAAAGGACCACACGCGTGGCTCCAAACGTGTCTGCTTCGTGCCAGTAAAACCACCCACCCCTCTGCAGGTTGTAGAGCAGCTGATGTCTTGGGTTAGGCACTGATGACCTGAGTTCTGGTGATAGTAATTCTTCTGGGAATATATTGTGGTAATCAGGCAGGTAAATAGTTGGGACCCTTACTTATAATGCGCAACAGAGCAATAAGGTGGGGTAGGGATTTAAACCCAAAGGAAACTGCCTCTGTTTATATGAATTGGAAGAGAGTTTGAAATCCCAAGGTCTCATCTTGTTCTGGTTTCTTTGTGGGTTCACCTTCCTCTTTCCTACTCATTACTTATGACAGAATGAAGTTTACCAAGACCTTCATTCTCCTGACTCCTGTTCCAGAAGCAGAAACTCAGGATGATGTAGGATCCATGCCAGCCTCGATTTCTTTTCTGTTCTCCATCGGTTGTCATCTGAGTATTAACTACATCAATATACATACAATAACATACATATTGGAGAAACAGATACAAAATATGGTTTCTACTAAAAACGATCACTTTATTTATTACGGAAACCAAGATCCTGCCTGTTATCATTGGTTTAAAAAATGACTAATTGCTTGGACAGACCAGCAGTTTAGTTGGATGGTTGGCGAAATAGTGTAAGTTGTTTAAGAGTGAAGTAGTTGATTTTGATGATAAAATATGCTCAAATATTATTACAATTGTATGTTTGCCTGAAAATTGAGGGGAAAGGTTTTTTTTTTCCTTTTTTTTGGCTGAATTCTTGGTTTTCTTGGCCAAGGAAATTGTTCTGCATCAATCTGATTTGCAAAGAAATTGTTCAGTAAAGACCTATAACTGTTTATTAGAGCTGTTGGGGTAGTGCTGAGATTTGGGATGTTTTGTTAGAGATGGAGGACAGAAATTGCTTTTGTTAAAGTGTCTGATGAATGGAATGAATCTGAATTTATTATGAATTCTACTTGGAAGAGAAGAAATTGGAAAACTTCAAAACAGAGGGTCTCTCATATAATTCCAGCTGCATTCCTATTGCAGCTAAGATCTTGGGAGAGGTGGATCTGTCTGGTTTAAGGCTGTATTTTTCCCTTCTCAATCTAGCATTGGAAGTCACATGGCAGAAAGCAGGGAGATTTGCAACATCTTTGAACATTTCGAATAAAGATACTATTTCTCAGCCTTGCTTAACTGAAGAATGGTGTAGTCTTAGAAAAATCTATGAACATTTCTGTGTACCATTCTTTGTTGGATAAAAAGGTCAATAATAAGTAAGAAAATCTTTGGCAATTGAGCTAATCACTTTACAAAATCCTATCTTAATCTTGTTATCAAACAGTTTGATAAGAAGTGCTGATAATGAAAATGTGGTTTACACCTGCCAGTAGGTCCTGCCCGCCCGTAAAAAGTGACAGTTGATTGACTGGCTTCCCACTGTTTTCTCCAGCAAGCAGGAGCGCATCCCAGCAAACCCCCTTGGAAGCCATGGGTATGTTTAAAGCAAGGTGTTGACATTTATCAACCACCTCCTGATGTTGTAGAAACCCTGATGTTCTGTGGACCTAGAGCTGAGTAGCAGAGATGAGAGAGATCAGAGCTGTGGCCCCTCACAAGCACTTTTCCTTCTTTTCTCTCTTTTATAAAATTTCTGCTTTTGAACTTCAGCTGGACAAAGTGAGGAGGATGCATTAGAGTTTCTTCTTTACCAGGAATTGCAAAGCAAATCAAGTGTTTCCCAGTGGAAGGAAGGAAGGAAGGAAGGAAGGAAGGAAGGAAGGAAGGAAGGCAGGCAGGCAGGCAGGCAGGACGGACGGCAGGCAGGAAGGAAGGGAGGAAGGAAGGAGGAAGGAAAGAAGGAAGGAAGGAAGGAAGGAGGAAATAGGAAGAAGGAAGGAAGGATCTAGAGCAGTCTCTTTTCCTGTATTTTACCTGGTGGGGTGATTGGCCTGAGCCTGGAGAAAAGGATGAAGGATCCTTCTGTGGTTACATCTTGAAGGAGCATGAATTTTGAGAAGCACTTAGGATGCTGTTGTCCTTAGGGGATGTCTAGCCTAATGGGGCTGGCTGCAGGATGTGCACAAAGTGGTAACAAATCAGCAGAAATGGAAGCAGTGCAGATTAGCTTGTTCTACAAACCAAAGACTTTTAGGCCTATTCGAGTAGAAATCCAAGGCATTTTTACAGCTAATTGCAGCACTACCATTGGCATAGCTTCTAGCATAAACTCTGGGAAATCAGTTTGTAAAGCCGTATTCAGAGGTGATGTGTCTGTTATACCATCTGCCACTGACACAGGTTTTATCCAGCCTTCATGTGCCTTGGATGAGATGAGCTACTTTCTGTGACTTCTGGTTGTAAAGTGAAGTCTAGGTCGTTGTCTCTAATGCTCTGCAGACCTTTGGAGCTTTGAATGTGCATTTCTACCTACATCCTGAATGTGTCCTGCAAAGGCAGCTCGCTGCTGGCTAAGTGACTGAGCGGGGTTAAAAAGGAGGCATTACAGTAACCTACTATTTAGAGTCTGGCACTCTGAGTATATTCATCATTTCTTAATCTGTCCCTGGGTCTGGATATAATTTGCATCTTGAGCAATCGTATTGTGTTCTGCATTTGCATTTGTGTTTTCTTTTTCTATTGTTAAACCTGTTTTCATCTTACACATTCTTCATTCTTCTGCTGCCTGTAGCCAGTGGTAGATGACAAGGTTCAAATGCAGGAGGTCAATTAGATCATCCAGTGTCCATCTCTGCCAGTACAGGATTATTGCTTTCATGGTCTATTTGCTATTGTTTTGTCCAGCCGATTGCTAAATAGGTCCTGTTTATTTAAAGTTTTGCCATCAATAATATCCCACATAACCGTAATTATAACAAGGGAGTAGTCTGGGGTATTGTTGAGAGGTGGGAGATGGTCTTGTATGGTCAGAAAAATGTTCAGTTTTTTGACTTTTTTTACTCAGATCTGGTACATTTTTCTGAAGCACATCTCATTAACTGGTCAAATCAGACATCTACATCAACAGCACTGTTTGAGTCCTGCTTGTCTCAATCTTTTCAGTCTAGAATATTCTCTCAGCAGAAAACAACCTGGCTACTGGCATGCGTCATCATTAACTTGAAGGTTCTTTTGTTTACTGAGAGCATGTTTGCTTGTATGTTTACAGTCATTCTGGCAAAGAGGTTTTAATTTTGCTTTCCTGTGGTTTCAGATTGCTGTGGTTTATCTAGTAGGAGCTGCCTTAAGGAGCTAGATAAGACATTATGAAAATTATTTGCCTATGGAAGGAAATAGTTTCACTGGCAGCCACAGAGACAGAAATCCACTGTGAATCACATCACTATATAAATGACTTGGTGAACATTTATATAATGGATTTTTTGAAATTTAAGATAAGTCTAGACCATATATAATTCATGCCAGCTTCAAAATGATCTTCTAAGGTTAGATTTTCAAGATTATTCTAAATTTGACAATGAGAAGTATAGTTTTAATTATTTTAAAGTGTCTTTCTTCAGTACTACCTTAAGGTTTTCATACCAAGCAAAATCAGTGGAAAGGTTGCCTGCAAGCACTGCCTAGCTGCCCATATTATTATATTACCTAAGCAGATTCTCTCATGCAGAAGCTGGATAAAATCACATAAATAGTCTTTGGAATAGCTGTTTTTTTGAATATAGCTCTCAGCTGATTTTACATAAATATTACTCTTGTACGCTTAATTACAGAGCATAAGGAGAAGGTAAATTTCTGGCAGAGTTCCACAGGTATTGCATGCAATAGAAAAGAAATACCCAGCTCTGCTTGTAGCAGTGGCTTCTTTCACAAAGTAGCAAGCACAAGGGAAGATAACAAGTCTGTCAATCAGTTTTCCATGCCTAACCCATGGGTGAGAAAATGCTGACAAAGAGCTGGCTGTGAAAATCTTCCACTTTAAGCTTCTACAAAGTTTGTCTGTATCTTCACATTACTGTGAGTAGTATAGGCAACTATGGGATTGCTGTGGTAGTATCAGATGGGTAGATTTATCACAGCATCTAAATCCTAATTTCTAGGCACAGTTGAAAGGCCATGCTGTCCACCTAAACCTGTCTGTTGTCGTGCTTACTGCAGCTTCAGCCTCGGTGTGACCAGTCATTTCACAGCCCCACTTACCTCCAAGTTCTTGCAGAGCAGCTTCTCAAATGGAGCATGTCTTCACAGATGTAGGTCGCCCTTCACACTTTTCCTCAGACTGGGTCTTGCTTTTGCAAGAAATTCTAAACTAGGCTTTTCAGGATGTATTGGACAGATGTTACCCAGTAGACAGAAGGGTGACCTGGGAAGCAGGATATTTTTTGTAAACTCTCACTCCCTAGCTGATGGGGAACAAAAATGTGAATACCATCCTCTGACATCCTCTGTCAGCATTCACCTTATTGCTCTGCCTGATGTTTTAAGATGAGCTTTTCTCAGCTTCTCCTCTTGAAGCCAGTTCACTTTGCAGAGTTGATGGGGGAGGAAGAGAGTGCAGGTCAACCTGATTTGATGTGAGTGCTGACATATTATGTGCAGCAGTCAGGACCAAATCCTTGCTGCAGATCAGGCAGTATGGAGGTTTGAAGCAGTTTTCCCTTGTTTGTGATGTAGCCACAGAGATACTGACTGCAATGGGAGGCAAAGAAAAAAGCAAAGAAGCTTTTTGTGACAAAGGGCTAACTGGGCTTGAACACCTACCTTCATGAGGAGATTCAAGACTGAGCAGAAAGAGAGATATTTTTGCTGTCTCTGACTGTGGTCCTGTTCTGTTCTTCTGTGGTTTCTCTAGGCCAGTGTAAATAACTTCATGCTCAGTGTGCTGGTTTCTAGGAATACTATTCTAAGGCACCTAATTCTCCCTGGGAATTGTATCTTTACTGTCTAATTCCTGACTGAGGAGTCTGCTAGGCAACAGGAAATCTGCAAATTAAAACATTGCAACATCTAAGTCCCTGGCTGTAGCCCAGCTTTGCTGGAGGACCAGTTTTCATCCGTTTGCCTATGAAAAATATACTCAGATGTATATCGTTTCTCTTGCATCATTTAAATGATTCCTCATGTTTCCCACTGGCTATTATTTTTATTACCCACATGCAGTCTCTTTGCTGCTCATTTGGTTCATTGTAGTGCAGCCAGTAGCACTCTTGTTTCTTGATCCCCCAAAATGTGTGGTTTAAGGTCCAACATTAGCAAAAGTTGCTTAAAGTTAAGTGAGCTTAGCCCTCCAGCTTCTGCTGTTTTGGGGTAGTCATTCACCCGTTGCAGAGATGGACTGTCCATCTTGATTCAATGGGCTGGATGGCTTCTCTTCTTCTCCAGTCCCAGTCTTTTGTCCTTTCTTGTAAAGACATTGGAAGAGACTATACTGAGTTGCTTGCCGACAGCAGTCAGTATGACACTAGCCATCTTCACTTCTCCCATTTACTGATCACTCCAGTGTCCTCTTTTTATGAATCCAAGAAGTATTTTCTCTTCCCTGATGGTATGAACCCACAGCTCACTAACAGCAATGCTAACTTGAAGTCAGGAGGGACTTTGCTGCTAGTAGTGTCCTCTTTGAGAAGACAGAATAATCTGTGGTCCAACAGCTGAAACACTCAGAATTATGTAGGTGGAAGCATCAAACATTCAAGTGCATGCATGAGTGCTTAGGGAACCCATAAATTATTTTTGGAAATCAAGGGTAAATCTAGTCAACATTTTTTCTCCACTGAAGAACCAGTCTGAATGTTGAAGCAAATCTGTGGGCATTGATGCTTGGAAGACTCTGAAGAATGCCAAATTTAATTGCCAGCTAGAATGTGTCTACTCCCGTCCAGGACTTCTTTTTGAAAAAGGTGGTTTTGTTTTGAGAAGAGGAAGTTCTCTGGCCTGAGAGTGACGCTTAAAGGCAACCTTTGGAAAACTGCACAAACCAACAGAAATTACAGTATTTATTCCTAGGAATACTTTTTAGTGTGGTCCAAAGTGTGTGTGCTCTATCCTCTTATTTTATTTCTATGTCTTCCTGTAACAGTGTGGTGCTCAGCACTAAACAAGCTTTTCTTTCAGATGACATGCCTGCAGAAATATGAGAATGAATCACTGATAATCTCTCCAGACTTCTGATACTGACAACATAACACACATTGCTCTGGTGACCTTTTGTCAGCTTTCTACACCTGCATTTAAAAAAAAAAAAACAAAAAACACAGTGAGAATCTTACTGGAAAATCAGTGCTGATATCCAGAATTTCTGGATTTCTAATAGACTACTGAAACCCTGGAGCAGGGAGCAGAGCAACTCTGCCTGAAGGTGCTCAGCCAGCCACTGCACAGGGACTCGGTATTCAAAGACTGGATGGCTCACTGCTTACCTCAAATGGTAAAGTAAGGCAGACCCTGAAGGACTGAGAAGGGATTTAGGCACTCAAAGCTCTAACTGCTTACCCAGTCTGTGGGACACCCGGTTTGAAACCTTTCCTTTGCCATGTCTGCCTGGCAGGGAGCCTGTTTAACCAGGTCTGTTTAATCTATCTTCTAGGGAAAAAAAAGGCTTAGAAAGCTTTGTGCTGGGGACTTGCTCATTGGAGCTGTCATTTTTGGCTTCCAGGATTTAATTCAGAGTTCAGAGAAAGCAGTGGAAGAGGCAAGGCTGTTGTGTCAGGCTCTGAGACCTCTCCAGAGACCGTGGACGCCTGGATCTTTCTCTCCCACTGCACCAAATCTTGAAGACAGAGGCAGGTACCTACTGCTCCTCCTCCCAGATGACTGTCACAGATACTTCCTTAGTTCACATAAAGCAAAAGAGCTTATGTGCAAGGGAATGCCTTGCAGAATAGAGGGAAGACCCTGATTTGGAGAGGTTGGATGTGGGAAGGTGAGGAGAAATTTAACTGAGAGGCTCAACCTCTTGCAAGAGGAAGGTGAATCATACCTATTTATGCTAAAAAAGGTATGCAACCAGTGCAGTGCTCCATGTTGCAGTGTTTCAGTTCTGCCAGCAAAGCTGGACTGCTGGTCTGTGTAGCTGGGAAATAGATAAATGCTGGGTTTGGAAGGACTTGTCCCGAGCCACAAGAATAAAAACTTGTTTACAGTGCACAAGGTAAGATTTACTGAGCACAGTCACTATTAATAGTATGAACCTATGTAACAACTTATTCCTTTCTGGGTGACAGTTTGCTGGCCAGAGCTGAGTGTCCTGGACTGCCATCAAGGACGTTGTTATGCATAACATACTAACAGCATTGCTTCAGATAATTCTTGATTACAGCTCTCTCTTTTGTTCCTTCTTAGTTTCTTTCCCAGATCTGCTCACTCCCATACTGCTTCTTCCCCATCTCTTCTGGCTGCTGAACTGCCAAATTTCTACTCTGTGTGCTGCCCTGTAATCACTGTACCCGGAGCCAGCCATGACATCCCAAAGAAAGGGGAGTGTTGGTTCCCAACCTGAGTAGCATCACAAGCCTTCCCAAGAAGAAGGGAGCCATTTGGTCTCTAGGCCAAGAGATGAGAGTCTGACCATGAATTTGTATGCCAGAGCTCCAGGCTCTTGGCTACTGTGCTTACAAAGCAGGGAAGCTTTGTAAGACACATTAGCTGAGCATCTGCTTCAGAAAATGTGTCAGATTTCAGGGTGTGAAAATTCCTTCATTATCGGGATTCCCCAAACTTTAGCAGTAAGCATATTTCATATGCTAATAATATTTGTGACAACAGGGAACCTACACAGCGATTAAAATAAGGCTGGAGGTCTAATTAACCCAAATTCCTGTCTTTTGCAAGTTACAAATAGTGCTATGCTATTAAAATTTTCATCTCATCTATTTTAAGAATCACCACACTGGAACCAAAAGTGATGGGAGCAGTCCTGCATTGCCCTGTAAATTCAGCTGTATAAACCAGGAGGTCTAGCTGCATAATTAGATTTAATCTGAACTATTAGTCACAGAGTGGTGTGTAAAGAGAAATGGATATATTTGAGATACCATCTAAAGCAACTGATTTTAATAATTGGACAAGTGCTGAGCCAAAGGCCTAGATTTCTGTTTATCAGCAACTTTTGCTGCTTCATATGCAAATTTGATAATATAATGAGTGTTGGGGCCTAGTTTGTCCTTGAGCATATGTGCAGAGCTGGCTGACCCCAAGGACAGGAACAGGCCGTGTGGCTTAAGGGGGCCTCTTCATTTGCTCTACATAAACCAGTCTTTAATGACTTGAGGGAGAACGTTCAAATACTTAAATGAACATTATTCTTGAACATGAAGTTTTAATGGTGCACGTTTTTAAGTTTGTCATCAACCTGTGTAAATTTATAGCAGATGAGAGTCTGTGTGCAATGTGTTATCTGCTTTGAAGCAAAAGCCTGCACCATGGCTTGAGGAATCCACCACTAGATCCCAAAGAAATCAACAACACAGCCTACAGCTTTCTGGGAGAAACTAATGATGAGCAGGATGGGTAAAACGATTTCTACTACAACTTCAGGAGCAGCAGCTGCAGCTTCCATGGTAACTTTGCTTTTAGCTTTCTGTCAGCATAAGGAGGAAAAAAAAGCTAGAAGACTGTTTCTGAATCACAACGTTAATTTTTTAGGCTAGATGTTGGTTGCATGTCAAAACTGAAATCTTTGTAGGTGGAAGTGATATATTTACTGGACACATTTGAAAGCTTTAAAATTGAAAAAAATACCAAAATGGCTTAACTATGTGTTTAGTCAAATATACTTTCAATAGTGTGAAATGTGTAATAGAGCCACTTCTGCTTTGATTTCAAAACTGCTAGCTTTTATTTTCTGTCTGAAACCACACACCATTGTAGCTGGGTAACTTTCTCACAGGGCAGGATGGAAAGGAGCCACGGAAGCATAAAAACGCCCTTGCAATCTCCTACGAAACAGCTGATAAAGGAGACCAAAACCCAGATGATTTCAGGTGCTTCTACAGTTGTTGGTGGCAGGAGTGATAGCTGCAGCACTGGCGGAGCCTGGGAGCCAGGGACATGTCCCTGGAAGCTCCTGCCTCTGAGTAAGTGCAGCAGCTGAGCTGGGACTAAATTGGAAACAGAAACACTGATTGCCGTGTCACCCGGGTGCTCTGCCTCCAGCCAAATGGTAGATGGAAAAAAAACAGTACCAGATGTTCTTATGTTATTAATATTGTTATTATTGTTATTATAAATAATATTCCATATTGGCTGGCTTTCGCTCCTGGCACATCTGGAGCGCACATGCTTGGGAGGAGCGTCCTGGCAGCCCCTCGCTCCCCTGGTTTCCCTGCACACCTGTAAAAGAGGCTGGGAGGACCCTGCTCCCACTGCTGGAGGGGCAAGGGGTGAGGGGCAAGGGCTGCCCTGAGCTGGGGTGCCCCCTGCCCCGGTCTCCTCCTGCAGCTGCTAGTACTAGCCTGAGCTCTGCTGGTGTCCTGGCAACGCTGGCCGAGGCCAGGCCTTCATCCCACTTTCCTTTTTCCATCAGGGCAAGATTCTTTCACCCACAGCCCTGTTTTGAGAGCTTTGCGTCCATATGCAGCCCTTATATGATGAGGTCAAGCTCTGCTGATACTCCTCTTGCTGGGCATTTTGCATTTGGAGATGCTGATGTGACATTCCCAGGGTCTGAAGCACCTCTGGCCAGGAAAGCAGGATGATAGGTGTCACCTCAATGGAAGCTCGCTGGCTAAACCTCCCCATCTAATTGTAATTAGTAATTTAATTGCTCCCACTTCATGTCACCAAAAACATGGACTGGTTTTGGATGAGGAAATTGAGAGTATGGCATCACTCAAGTGTAGGTCTCACCATAAACTTTGGCAAACTCTGTGTCTTAAAGATGCACCAGCTACAAGGCACTGTTTAACATAAGCACCAAACCGTTGCTGGAGTAGAAATTATCTCCTTATACCCATCTAAGTCAACTGTCTAGGAATAGAAGAACAAGAAAAAAAATAGTGGAGGAGGTGATGACAGTGGTTCATTAAGAAAGAATAAAATGCTGTGATACTATTAAGCATGGCAGACTAGTATTTGTATATCTCTAAGCTGAGGAAACAGCTCCAGTATAAATAGATGGAGCTTTATAAATGGGCTTTTGTGGTCACACTAACTGTGTAATAAGACAATGTATTTTTAATTATTACATTGTGGTGACATACAGAAAGAGTAAAGCACTTTCCATGGACAGAGGAAGATTCTGTGCCTGCCACTAGAAGTTCACAACTGACAAAAAAAATGAAGTAAAGCCCTCTGAAGGTTAGGTTTGCCTGGAACAGCTGTATGCACAGCATATCTCCCTCCACCTAGCTCTGTGCCAAGGGGAACACTGCTACCCAGGCAGCTGGGGACCCTGTGGGGCTCTCAGTCCCCCATTGTGGGTCACGATTCCTAGCCAGGGGAGCACAGACCTACCCGTGGTCTTTGCATTCCTGGCCAGAAACAGGAGAGGTGCCTGGTGCAGATGCTGAAAATGAGCAACACACACAATGGCTGGAGAGCCTCTTCCCAGAGGCAAACTTGGGCAAGCGACACCCTGGACAAAACAGCCAGCTATGTTCTGGGTGAAATCTCATCTCTGCTGTGCACAAGAGCTAGATGCAATCACAACAAAACCAGTCATCACACCTGACTTCAGTTGTTGTGCAGCTGTGCTAGAGCAAACACTTTTCTGCGGGTTAGGTAACAAACAGCTTTTTTTATCTGCACTTTGAGCAAGACTCATCCTATGCCATGACATCCATGCAGTCAAGTTCTCTGGAGGATGTCTTCTTTCTGTCTGAAAGTTTTGTCCAGGCAGAATAGAAGAGCTTTACACTCAGACAAGGGTTTTCCAGTCCATGACTACGTGAGAATGTGTGGGCTTCTGGAAATGCAGAAGCTGTAGGGAGACATCTTGGGTGATGCACAGCCCCTCTGTGCCCACCGGGAGTTTTCCAGGCAGGACACGCAGGCACTGCTGGCCAGAAGCCCTCTGGGGAGCAGTGGGGGCCCTCATGGGTCTACAGCTGCAGGCTAAACCCTTCGTTCCTCTACGGGCTGGCTTGGTACTTCTTCTCCCCCCCTTTTCCTTTTGCACCTCTGGGGAAGAGAATCAACCAAGTATATATTGGTGGAAGTGGCTTTTTCAGACATCTCGCATTCCTCCAGCACACTGCTGGAAGACAAAACCGGTGCTAGTCTGAAGCCATAAAGAAACAGCAGAAAACCTTTTATCTGTTAAATCAGTGAGGTATTGACATCAATAAGTCACAGACTTCATGCTTGCCACCTGAGAGACACCCATTCATCCTATGGAAAAGAAAGAAGCAATTAGGCTAAATCATGGCCAAATTAAGAGATAAGGGTGTTTGCTCCTCTCTTCCTTTCTCTGCTGTTTTAGAACCCAGTATTTTTGTGCTTCAAGTGGAAAACAAAGATCATTACTGTATTCAGTCTTGGGTTTTGTTAGATGTTTATAAATCTTGCTAATTAGCTGTAGAAATCATAAAAGCTCAGCATCATGTTTTAATCATAAGCTCCTCAGGCCACTGATGTTCATGTTGTTCCCTAGATCCTCATTTCCATGTACAAATTACTGAGCCTGTAACACTTTGGCAGCTCATCTCCCATGCCAATATTTCCAACAGAATTATTTCAGTAACTAAGCCCCGAGCCTACACCTGTAAAAAATAAAAATAAGAGAATAACACAGCAGTGGAAGGTCCTCCCTTTTTGTACTGGTGGAATATTAAAGCTTCTTCAAAGTAATTAAACACAGGTTTCAAGTATAAAGCCTAGCTGACAGATCAGTAAGATCATTTTCTCTTCCCCAAGAAGCTAAAGCAGAGTTCCTCAGTCAGTGGGCGAGGAGGATAAGAAATTGTAAGCACCTCACCTAGACAGCGGTGCTAGCACGCTGGGAATTTCTGGGGCAGTACAACAGGTCCAAGGCATCGTGGACACAGCTGTGAATTCAGACCTCAGTTGAATTCTTATCCGAATCACCATAAAGGAAGTCAGCATCTGCTAAGACACTGGATAATAATAGCTTTGTTAATTATACATTTTGTCTGTAATTTAGTCCAGACCAGCTTTCCTAGTGGCAGTGAAGCAGGGAATTTTCCAGTTCTTTGAAGTTCCTGTGATTAGTGGATAATGCCTTTGGTGTATGGGCATGCATCTAATTTTCACTTCCAACTTTAATGCAATTTAATGTTGTCAAAATAAATATTATTCTTCACTTTTCCAAATTTTGCTTCAGCACTTGTAAAGTAAATATTTTGCTTAAGAATGTGGAAAGCCTGTGTCTGCTTACTGACGCTCTCTCTGAGAGGGAGAAGGAGCCCAGCTCTGTTGCAGCAGCTCAGGATCCCCGGTAGCTGATGGTGGTTCTGTCTGGGAGGAGGAGGTCTTCCTGACCTGTGGCAGAAGAGTAGGGTGGACAGACTGTTTAGGCCATT
Organism: Merops nubicus; assembly: GCF_000691845.1. Classification (NCBI taxonomy): domain Eukaryota; kingdom Metazoa; phylum Chordata; class Aves; order Coraciiformes; family Meropidae; genus Merops; species Merops nubicus. Next base: position 54,628 of record NW_008581963.1, read on the forward strand.
TCTGCCAAGTTTGCCTTAACTACAGCCCAAATAATAAAGGCGGAATGGAATAATGGGATAAAAGCTTCTTTTACTTGTTCCTTTATGTGAATTACCATTCTACACTTATCTTTGAACTGCTGGACATCAGTCACCTCCACTTACTGTCAACAAGATAACGATGTCAGTCAAATTCTGAGCAGCTCAGAGCTCCTGTGTTAGGCATGGCTGGGAGAACTGCACAGAAATAAGCTGAGCCAAGCTTGATCATTTGTATTCCCTCACCTCTGCAGTGGCGTGGCTGAGGTGCCACAGGCATCTGGTGGGTATTCCTCATACACCTAAAAGTGGTTCCTGGCAGTGAAGATCACCATTGAAAAAAAAAATCTTGGTTTGTATCTGAAGAAGAAAAGCATAGAGGACCTGTCTTGCTCCAAGTGTGCATCTCCAGCCCATGCCAGGGGAGGCTCAGGTGAGTAAAAGGAGGCTGTGACTGTTCCTTTGGCCAAACAAAAGCACCCCTCATAATAAATAAATTACATTTGCAAAAAAATTGGATTGCAAGGTCACCAATCACGAGTTTCTGGTTAAGTTTTACTTTCTGAGCTGTTTTCAAGCAAAAGTGAAAACTGAAAACTGGCAAACGTACAAGATCAATAGGGTTTACTTAAATGACTCGCCAATTAGCATGTCTGTGGCTTTTAGTAACATTGTATTCTTGCCAGTCACGCTGGTTTAAACTTTCCCTCATGTATGAATTACACACCCAGATTCATGTCTTGTTTTCCCCCCTTTCTTTTTTTTTCTTTTTTTTAATCTTTTCTTTCCCTTTTTTATCTTTTTTCTCATTTTTCCTTTTTTTTAATTTTTTTTTTATTTATTTTTCCTCTCCTCTCCTCTCCTCTCCTCGCCCCTCTCCTCGCCTCTCCTCTCCTCTCCTCTCCTCTCTTCTTTCTACCTCCACTGACTTCTACATCCAATGCCTCCAGGAAAGTTTGTCCAGCAGGCAAGAAGCATGATTTGATGGCAGATGCCCTGCGGCATCAGTAGCATGAGGACTGAAGCAGAGATCAAGGAGAGATCACCAGACTTCCTATGAAATGTGTGAGCAATACTCCATATTTTAAATTCAAAGGTCTGCAGGGGATAGAGGGTCTTAATAAATGCACTTTTTGGAGGATCAAGCAAGAGCTGTGGTCAACACTGATCTTCTCTCTTCGAGTCTGGCCAGGAGATCATGGCTGTTACTGTTTTGGAAGCAGCCCTAGCTACTGTCATCCACGCCTTGCCCCTGTGCTGCTGCAGCAGGGGCAGCAGCCTCCCTGCCTGGAGGCTGGGAAGGAGAAGGTGCACAGTGCATCTGGCTTTGCCACGTGGGTGGCTGGGCTGGGGCTGGCAGATGATACTCTGTGGACAGATTTAGTTTGCCTGGACTCTTGAGTTGAGTATAGATTTCCAGTTTTAGCCAAAACATCTGCAAATAGCTAGGAGCTTGCATGCTGAAGAGGCCTGTCCTTGTCCTTGACTCCATGTGTGTTCACCCGTTCAGTTTGGGTGTGCCACCCAGGGGAAGGAGCAGTGAGCCCAGTGTCCTTCACGAAGCTCTCTTTGCTTTGACATTCGTGTGTGAGACAGGCAGCCACGTGACCCTGCCTTAGTGAGCAGGGACAGGGCTGCCAAACTGCAGTGACCCGCCCTACACATCCCCTCAGCCCCTGGGGCCATGGATGTGAGCCTGGGTGAGGTCTTCTGAAGCTGTGCTGCTTCACCTTGCACTCACCACGTGTGACGGGCGCTCATGCAGGCGCTTGCCCCGCGGCAGCTCATTGAGCTAGGGGAACCCAATCTTGTGTCTGAGCCTGTGTTCAGCCTGAAACGGGACAGATTTGTTGACCTTAAAGGCACACTGCAAACCACATTGTTCCTCATAGGCATTTGCAGAGGTTGCGAGCCTGGGGAACATGGTTAAAAGGGAACTAGGCCATGTATTTACATGGTTTCATTTTATTCTTTTCCTTTCCCGGTGTGGCACGTTATTTCATTTGCTATGAAAATGCCTATGGCAATTGGATGGGTGCTTTTCTCCATGCAAGAAATCTAGAGAAATTAATAGTCTTTGAGGGGCTTAAACATCACCTTCTGTTTAGCTAAGATGAAGCTTAACAATAACCTGGACTAAAATGAGTTTATACACAGGCACGTGAAGTTCCAGGGTGGTCTTAGTGAGTCTGCTGAATCCGCCCTTCATCTGCAGCATTCCAGCCGTGTTTCCTGCTGTGAGTTTGCACAGGTGTCTGCATGGTTCGGCTTCCAGCATACTCATTTCTTGAGATGAGGCACCAGACTGAAAGAAATCCCATTACACCGGTTTAGCCTGAGGTCAGTTTGCTGGGCTGGCAGTCAGGGGAAGGCCTCTGGTGAACTGTGCATGTCTGACATGGAGAGTGGGGAGACCATCAGACTCTAGACCCTTCAAGACTGGTTTTAGAGATGTGTTTTCCAGGGCTGACCTGCCCTGAGCATGACATAAGGGAGCCCACACAGTGAGTCAGTGCTGGAACTGAATTCCTGGCACTAGGTCCTCTGTTCACTCTGCTAAACCACACTGAGATTAAACCAACAGAGGCAAAGAGGGAGCCTGGATATGAGGAAATTTAGCAGGGAACCTGCCTTGAATCATTAATGGAAACTTTTGACAACAGGCAGCAGCAGTAATTTTATTATATTTTTTGCCTCATGGTGAAACAATTTGTGTGCAGTAGAGTCATTCCCTGGAGAAACATTTCTTTAATTTATCTTCTTTAATTATCACTCATCTTTAGCAGCATCTGGTTCTGATATTTTATTAGAAAGTTTGCATGTTTAAACCAGGCCTGGGTGGTATTTAATTTTTTCTTGTTTCCATTTTCTACTGTGATGGTACTTCCCGTGGTGGGAAGAGATTGGCTTTGCTTTATTTCACAAGGCGTAATAAATCATGTGGCCATTCTACTTGAACATCATTATTACCATGTAAGCATGCTCAGAGACATATCCTGCAGATTACTTGGTGTATTTACTTGAGGTTAGAATGCCAAGCATTACAAACAGCAGACTGGGGCCCTGTTGTGAGGATGTGCATGCAGCTTATGGGAAGACGCTTTCTAGTCAAGATCTTGTCATCTGGCTGGTGATGCTGAATAGCTTATGACATCCAAAACAAAGACTGGTTTTTGAGAGGACTCCTTAAAACTGGACCTCTGTAATATTTCTCCAGTTCTGCATCCAAAATATGAGGTACTTGGCATCCAGCTCCCTGCTGAGATTTTGAGATGTAGTTTCTATGAGCAAATGTGGACAGAAGAGAAAAGATTGCTGCTCTTATGGGCCAGTTTTTCCCTTGTTAGTATTGCTTTTCAAGACCAGCTCCTTGCTAAGGAATAAGGTTATCTTACCCGTAGGTTATCTAAGGTTGACAAACCTTTTGGTTTTGCTGCTGATTCTTTCTTCAGCTTAATGTAATTTTCTTTATGATCATATATGACCTTCTCTAAAGTAACCCACCGGTATTGGTCAGAAATCATCTATCAGGTGAACATTAATTCACCTGTAACAAGTAGATATCTGGTTTTCTGAACAGCAGAAAAATGTCCTTCAGAGAATTGCAATTATAAGCTATCACCATTTTACATCTGAAAGAATAAAAAATGTGATCATGAAGCCAGCTATTAAAGGAGACCTTTAGATAGAAATAAAGAAATGTAGATGTCAGTTGAAGGTTTTTAGTACCTACAGTATTGTACTTTCCTTCCTGTAACATCTGCTTACTCAACATGCTGTACTGGATTTTGTGGTGTATACTTAGTTCATGGTCTGCCTGTTTTCCCTATCATGCAATATTTTCTTCTGATTAGACAGAATTATGGTCAGTGTGGTAAGGGTAAATTAAATATGACCTAGCAGTCACTCGTACTCATATTCATAAGCCAATGAGTGCTGTTGTCCAGCAAGGGCTGTGTCCTTTCGTATTGGTGCACATCTATGATGCCCACAGAAGTCTCAATGAGGTTTCATCTAAATAAGCAGTTTGGTTTTGGAAGGGTAGAACTGCTAGTCCTGAAATGCTGCATGGAAAAGGAACGGTGCGAACATGTGCTCAGAAGATCACGAGAAGTACATCTATGTGTTAACACTTCTTGTTACAGCCCTGGAGCGGGAAGACAGGAATTGAGCAGGCCTGGTACATACCCCACTGCAAATATAATGCAAAATCATTAATATCCTAATAGATAAAACATGATTTCAGGTGACTTAAACTAGCCTAGCTTACTTATTTGCAGTAAAGCAAAGGATACCAGGCCCCAGGTAACACTGAGAGGTGTTACCTTCTTCAGCACCAACACGCAATGCTTTCTCCTGATAGTCTAAGCTTGCCCTGTGCATCTGTTCAAGCACACTCTGTCCCACTCAGGCTGACTGAGGGACTAGCAACACTTCTGCCTCTCTGCTGTTGGAATCCTGATGGTCTGCAAAGTCCACAGGAGAGAAGAAAACAGTTTGGCTCAGATATCAGGCATTGTCTGATGCTCTTTTTGGCAGGAGAGATGTGGAGGAGCCAACCGCCAGTGTCTAAGCAGGGTGATCCAGCACCAGCTGGGCTATGAGACTCACAGGGTGGCCTTTACATCCATAGTCCTAACAAACTTTGTTACTGGCAAGTGGGTCTTGATCTCACCTGGGGCCTCACGGCGAGCCTTGCCCAGCTGGGAGAGTCCAAGAGCTTGGTTTTCATCTCTCCTTGGTTTGCCAGGGGCTGCATTACAGGGATGAAAGGTTTAACCAAAACCTCCAGCCATGTTTGGTTGCCTGTGGACTTTCCCTCAAGGGTAGAGTGATAAATGATGCCCACAAAATATCAAAACCGCTTTTGCCAAACTATAGTATTCTTTCCTTTTCCAAAAAGCATTTATAAAATGAGCAATTCTTCCCCCTCCTCCTAGTTGTCCAAAGCTCTGTGCCTTTGGCAACTGAGACAGGTCTTGCTTCTGCAGACACTATAGCGAGTGCCTGAGTCTTGGTCTGGTGCTCCTGAACAGCTCCCCAAGATCTCCCTGGCTTTGAAAAGAGTGTCCTGCTGATGCAGCCAGAGTTCATTTGTGCTTCTCGGTTGTCAGACTTTTGGCTCTGTTTTTCCCAACCAGTTCAGTAGGCCCTGCAGGAAGCTGAACCAGACTCCTGCGAGCCCATGACTTTCCCATTGTCCTGTGTTAACTGCAGGGCTGGCTGAGTTCAAGCCATTTTTCTTCCTTTCTGATTGTTTTCTTTACAGTCTGCTATTAAACTTAACCAAAATATTTGTACACTAAACAGTTATTAGGCCAACGCACACTGTCAAAATTATTGCAGAGTAGCTCTGTGTCCCATCACACCATGCGCTACCCAGCCAAATATGCAGTAGGCTGCTCCTTGGCCATCACATATACAGATGTCCCTAAGACATCAACTTTAGAGTCATGCAGACTGATGAATGTAGAGAGATGCCTGCCCTGACACCTGCGCTCTTCTGATCAGACTAAGGAATCTACAGGTTCAAGGGTGTTTCTGAAAAGATTTGTTAAGAAGATCTGAACTGCAGCTTATGTGGCAATGTTAAGGTTTGGTCCTGGATGATCTTAATCTTGTTTCACTGATTTTAGAACAACAGTGAAGAGATCACCGAGCTCTGAGGTGAAGTATAAGTAGGCAGCAGCTAAGTTTAATCAAGGTTATAACATCAGTGTAGTGGAAGGTTGTTATCATTTGTTCCATGGACTGTGTTAAACATGATGTCAGAATGTCATTGTGGTGGCTAAAGAACACAAGTTTTTTATCCAGGTAGTAAGAAAAACATGCCCAGAGTCCTTGCTGGATCCGAACAGGTAGCCCAAAACGAATAAGAATAGATGCTAACATGCTCTTTAATGTCTAGTTGAGTCCCATCCTGGCAACCCTCTGAGAGAGAAGTACGTTTTTGGTTTTATGGGGAGTGTGGAGGGAGGAAGTCATTATGGGAAGGAGAGACTAGCAATCCCACTCATACTGAATACAGCCTGACCTCCCACCCAGAGGGGACAGAAACTGCTCCAAGACACTACTCCTCTCCCAGCTACCCCATACTGGGGAGCCACAAGAGACTTCATCTTCCTGAGGTACCTAAAAAAATCATTTTTTGCCCTGACAAAGCCACTGAAATAGAAGGAAACAAAAGCCTTCCTCAAAAAGGTGGAAAATGGTCACATAATTAGCAAGCTGGATCTCTTTTTTTTCTGTGCTGTGTTTTTTGATTGTCATGGATGTAAACTTGGCTTTGTGGTTGAAATGGCAACAGCTGTAAACTTCAAAGAATAAATTCCTCCACGCTTTTTTAATGTGTCCACCCTCATCAGCAGACAATCTGCACGGTTCAGCTTAGTTTCTAATTGTCCAGTACTTTCATGCACGAAGTACAAGCTATGGTTTCCTAGTCTTGTTTTAGGACACAGCACTCTCCCACTAAAGGAAAATTTTTCCATGTAGCTCACTGACAGGGTATGGAAGGAGTGAATATTTTGCTGGAAAGACCTGGGCTTATTCCCTAACAAATGGAGTGTGGTATCTGTGGCTTGGCATGAACGTGAGCATTGATTTGTCTCACTGTAGTCCAGAACCACTGTGAGACAGTTGCTTGTCCCAGCAGGCACGTAGGCAGGTTAGTGTACCCCTTCCAGGTATTTCTTCTCTTGCTTTTGATCAATTCACTCCTAGGAGCGTCCTAGAACTGACCCTTGGAAAAGCACATAGTCCCTTCTTGCTTTGTTTTCCTTTTCAACCATTTTCAGCCTTCTTACATCTGAAATTAAATAAAGGACTAAGTACACCATGATATATGGGCCAGAGGTCCCTGCCTCATTTATGGCTTACTTAGCACCCATTTTTACTGTTGAGCATTTCATAGATTTGTAGAATGGCTTAGGTTGGAAGGGACCCTAGAGATCATCTAATCCAAACTCCCTGCCATGGGCAGGACAACTCTCAGCTAGACTAGGATGCTCAAGGACTCATCCACCTTGGCCAACACCTCCAGGAGGAGGCATCCACAACCTCTCTGGGCAATCTATTCCAGAGTCTCTCCACCCTTGTACTGAAGAACTTTTCTTTCTTTTCACTTCAATTTTTTCCTCTCATAAGCCTTAGTGGTTGGGTGCTGCTGAATACTGATTGTATGGCATTTGGGTCTTGGATGATACCTTCACAAAATTTGGGATAGGTGTCCTTTACTTTCAGCTCTCAGAAATAATCACAAACAAATTAACCTTTGTGTTAAATCTGAATGTTGTAAGGACATCTTGACCTTGCTGAGGCTGACTTCAGGATCGTAATTCGTGATTTTGAAACTGGTCAGTGCTATGGCCTGTTACTCTGGGAGGTTCCTGGGTACACTGAAGAGCCATCAGGATCCAGTTGTCAAGTCACTGTCATACTGAGATATTTATCTTGTTCTTGTGTTAATAAACATAGATTTATTTTTTCAGAGGGGCCATTTCACACTTCTTATAGACTTCTGACTCTTCAGGAGAAAATAAGTACATTAGCACTGATGATCCAGTACTTCTGGTTGTAACTGATAATAAAGACGTAGTTTTCTGCATCAATAAAGCAACTTTGAAAATAACTTGTAAGTCAGCTTGGGGAACCTGGCCTTTTGCAAGGCAGGTAGCTTTCAGCTGAAATAATTTCCTTCCCTTACTCTCCATATATATCCATGGCTTGACCTTTATTAGAGATTTTTAAGAACAGATTAAACATGTACTCTCAGCTGTATTTATCCTGACTCACATTAAAAGCATGGAGTAAATGACTTCTTGAGATCTCTTCCAGCCTTCTTTCTGGGATGTTTATGACTCTCACTTTACTAGAACACACCATGCAAAAATGTTACCCAGCATTTTACATATGCTGCCTGTGAGGCTGTTTGTTCAAGCTGGATCCCTCCCCAGGTGGTATGTCTCTGGCTGTTTTCAGTGTATATATGCAGACTGTTCTCCAACACAAACTGCTTCTTTTATGCTTACTGTACATTTGTCTTTTGATTGTTTTGTCTCCTTACACATTTCAGTTTGAGGAATCAGCTTCTTAGTTGCTTGATTCCTTTTTCAGTATCTGCAAGTTCTCTTGTAGGTCAGTTATATTGTGTTGAACAAGAAAAAGGGAAAGCTTCCAGGCAGGGTTCCTTCACTTTTCTATTCTGGGGATTCAACTCTGCTATTTTAGGCACTAATAATGGGCAAATGGTACAAAAATCCTATTTTTATTGTTGCAGATCATTGGGAGCCTGTACTAATGCAGTAGGTCTTCACAGTGCCATGAATAATTACAATTTTTATTGTCCTGAGTTTCCATACGAGATCAAGTAAAAATCTGGAGGGTTGGTTTGGATACCATTTTGTGGATCAAGATAAACAACTAAGAGATGGCTTCCCTCACTCCCCTCCCTACCCATCCGTGTCCTGTTCTGTTCTCCACCTAATCCCCTTTTTCTTTTTTTCCCTCTCACTTGTGTCAAAGTCCTGGACAGATCTGCAGAGAGAGTGTTTAAAAGGCATTTTCAGGAATAGGTGTTCTTAAGCAAAACCAGCTCCTGCCTGGTCAGGCAGTTGATGTACTTCAGGGGACACACTAGGATACTGCAGCATAAGTCTCATTTACCGAAAACTTAGAATTATCTCCAAGATTTATAAAAAAGAAATTTCATTTTGTCTCTGAAATTTATTCTAGTCAGTTGATGGAATAGATCACAGAGCTCTAGTTTTGAGTGCCTTTATTTTGTGAGGAGTTCTTTTTTATTCAGATGTTTCTACTTATATCAAATAAATGTTATTGCTATTTGGTGTGGAAGCCAGATACCACTGTCTACATAAGAAAATGCTACTTTTTTGTACACTAGGATGCCAAGTAGACATGTTAATATATGGCTACATGTACACGTTTCCTACAGTGTCTTCTGATATCAGTAGTGGATGAAAATAATATAGATATAATTAATGGAAAATCAGTAGGTAACTGGAACGTATATACCTGGGGGAAAAGGAAAAACCTCATTTTGCATTCTTGATCAGTCAGAAATACAGTCCAGATCCTCAGGGAAAGGAAAAAAACCCATCAGTACCAAAAACCTCTGTAAGAGCAGTGAACAATCAAGCTGCAGTCTACTTTTGGTTCTGGGGAGCAATGAATGAGGCATTGATGAATGCCTTCTCCTGGTGTACTTCATCCACAAATGTTGTAAGAGTATGTTAGCTCCAGGCACATACTTTCTGTCCAGATCAGAGGAGTGGCAGGGGCACTTTGCAGTTACCTCCTGGTGTTTCCACTCCATGGAAAGGAAGGGACCAGTCTTTAGGTGGATCTGTTCCAACATAGATGTAGCTGGCTTGAATACCTAGGCAGAGGAGCTAGGAATTACTCCCAGGTCCTGCCGAACAGACATGGGTAAAATTCCTGGTGCTTGTAAAGTGTTTTGGAGCAGGGAGAGATGATAGATAGCAAATCTTGCATGCTTAATACTTACAAATTACCTTTCCAAAGACACACTTCCTTCCTTTCAGCCAGCTGTTCTGCCTCAGCACTCGTAGCTGGTAGTCTTCCAGAGCTGCAACGTGAGTTTAAATTAATTTCTTGATAAATATTCCTTCTTGCTACAGTTTTCTTACCCCTCTTTCCTGAAGCTCTGTCAACTGAGTCTGCTGTGCTATATAAGAAGCTGTTAGTTGAACCAAGGTTATTTTCAGCAAGTCTTGTTCTATTTCATAATAAAACTTGATGAGAAAAAGACTAGTCAGTCAAATATCTTCACTGACCTTTCCTGCCCATTGTTTACTGTCAAAACAAAATGTTTTTGAGCATTTTCTTTTCATTTGTATTACGTGGGTTTAGGCAAGGGCTCAATCTAAGCCTTAGCAAAGGCAATAGAGTCTCTTCATCTACAGGCTTGTGTGGGAATTGGATCAGCCCCTAACTGCTTGTGTCTGTATTTTTTGCCATGGAAGTTGAAAGCTTCAGGACCTAGTTTGAAGCCCTCACACAGGAGAAATAAACAGGGAAAATACAAGGGATACAAATGGGAAATCTATCTGAACTGCACCTTCACCCTTTTTCTATTTCTCAGAGTCTGGAAGTCTGGAGGGACAGCAAGAGATTTTGAGTGTTTGAAGCTGGCCCCAATGATATATGTACTTCCCCTGCCCCCACTTATCTTGGCAATGCCTATTTTATCCTTACTTCTGTGTACTAGGGTCATGGGCTGTGCATGGATGACTAGAGGAGAGAGTGAGACAGTCTTCTATCTGATGTGTAGGATAATGTGCTCAGATCCCAGTATTGTGAGTCTGTTTGCCTGATCATTCACACAGGTCTTTACATCTTTATATGCCTCAGCTTCTTATCAATAAAATGGGAATAATAATGTCTTGAGAAAGGACCATGGGGCACTACAGCAAATGTCTATCTGTCCTACCACCCAGTAGCAGATTCTCAAAGCAGGAGTTCTTGGCCACAATCTTGGTGATCTATGTGGGAGTTTTTAAAAGGTGATTGAAGCTTTTTTTATATCCCATTCTTTTAGCAGTCAAAGAGACATTATGTTTCCTCCTTAGCTGTCATAATTCACAGCCTGGCATATTAACTTAAATCTTGTCATTCTCACTTCACCTTAGTGCCCTGGTCTGTGACCTGTGACAGATGTGTGCTCTGATTCATGGTCCCTGCTGCCTGGTGACTGATGGCCTGTGGGAACAGTAACATCTTCAGCCACTGCCACTAAATTTGGCAAGGACTGTGAATCAGGGCCCTAAAATTAGGGGAAGTGAATTAATCTCCCTGCACATCTTTCTGTGATTACACGTCATGTGTGCGCACAGGCTTCACAATCTCACACTCTTAAGTTATTACTTAAATAATGTAATCATCCCTGTGTGTTTTTGGAATGGCCAACCTTTCCTTTAAACCAGTATGATAATTTTATTCTTCTTTAAAGACAATGGTTATGAAGTATCGCAGGTGAATTTATTACAAAAGTGCCCTCTCCAGCTGTGCAATGCATTTATTTCAAAGTCTTACAGTCTTTCGTTCCTTTTTCACTATGCAATCTTTATTAGGGTCTTCCATGATTCATTTTGGAACAGGAACACAAAAGGGCAACCCTCCAAGAATGGCATTGTCTGCATTCACTCTCAAATGGATCTTTTTAAATTTATTTCTTTGTTAAAAGATATTTCATTCAGAGAATCCCTGCTGAGCTTTTTATTGCAGAAAATTAGGGATCATAAATCGTCTCCCAGAAAACTATAAATCCAGTACTATTGAAACATTCCATGGGCAGAGGTTGGCTCTTTGATGAAATCACTCCTTTTTCTTGTATAATTTATGAGCTTTTTTTCAGCATGGGGGGATTTATGCTTTTAAATTGCTCACCAGGGTTTTATTGAATATAATTTGCTAGCAAATTTATATGAGCCAAATATATTCCATTTTATCCACAATTATGAGCAATAAAATTGATGGGGGTTTACTTTTCATTTTCTTCTGGCAAGCAGAGGAAATACAAGTTTATCCTGAACTTGGAGTGAGGTTTCCCAGGGTTACACGTGTACAATTAAAAAAAGAAAAGAGTGTAGTCAGCAAAGCAGAGGTACCATTTCAGAAACTTTATTTGGTGTATGGGAGGAGGTAAGCTAGATTTCTCTCACTCCAAAGGGACTGTAAAACACTGAGGAGCTGTGTTAAAGCCACTGAACCCTACGATACACATTGACTTCTGCAGGGTTTGAAGCACACTGTTGGGATGGAAGGTGTAGATAAGCTGTCTAAGAGCTACTTGTCTTTCAAAGTCCCCTTTGGTCCCATTTTCCTGTGATATCCTGATTTTCATTTGGTTCATCCTGGCATATTCAAAGGCATAAACAAAAAATCAATATAACCCTGCCTTCTATGATTTATTTTATTTATCTAAATTGTGTTCATTTCTGTATGCCTGTTTTCCTTGAGGGCTTTTCTGACTGACAGAAAATAGGAATAAAACTTCCCGTGTCATTAAATTCTCTAAAGCATAAGGAGCCATAAAAGTGCACCATGTCCTGATTCTTAACAGGCTTTTATTTCCAAATATCGTTTCCTCAAAATGAGACTTCTTAACCCATAGTTACCTTCACAATACAATCAGGTGCAAATATTGCAACTTGCTTCTGAATCAGTATGTGATATTTGGAAAAAGGCTGAATTTACCTGCTCTAAAATGGAAATAAGATGTTGGCTTTCAAAAGCAGGAGGGCACTTGCCCCGGCCCAGACCCTGTTGTTATCCAGTGCATAGGGGACTGACCCACTTCTGTAACCTCACTCTTCACAGGAGGGAAACCATCTTCTGCCTTGAGGGAAACATTTGGAGGATATACCATAAGGAGGATCCTCATAACTTTTCCTTCCTGTTTTGGCCTTCTCCTTCAGGTTTTACAGCAGGAGTGCTCAATTTGGCACAGAGCAGGTACCTTGAGGTTTTCTTCACACTAAAGGAAATTAAGGCTGCAGTTTGAAATGGGTAAATCAAAGGAAATTCAAAGTTTAAGACACACATACTCTTTCAGCTGTTTGTCCCACAAGAGCCCAAGCTGTTGGTACAGCCAGTGTGTTAACAGTGAATATCCTGACTAGCTCATGCATGTTTTTTTTTTGTCATAGCTATATTATTATTTAAACATTCTATAGGTTTTGTATTTAATGTATACATAGTGATGATCGCTGGGGCCATAATAATGAAATATGACTTTCTTAATGAAATTTCAGTCCCAGCTCATTTCACTGCTGACATTGAGGTGACTGCAAATAAACACTTTCCAGAAGAGTCAGTTAAATGGCTGCATAAGCAATTCATCAAATACTGTAACATTTAAATAAATAAAAAAGAAGTATTCAAGTGTGGTATATTACTGCCTGTGGCTTTGTTCCCAATAACCTCGCTCCTTGTCTTTCTAATAGTTAGATTCCCACTGACAGAGAACAAATCTTTCTCCAACTTGGAGTATTTTATCAGATTTATCTGAATGCCAGATCAATGTGTAGGAAACAAATGGAGTCAGCAACATGATTTAAATTAGGAGTCTAACAATTTACAGTCTCCACTGGTTTCTCATAAACCTTCTTAATGTTTGGCATTGGGTACCAAGGAACTATAAATAACATTCCAAAAGAACTTTTATATCTGCTTAGACTCTCGTTATATGTCTTCAACACAGCTTAAATAATGTCAGTAATACCTTCATCATGAACAGGAAATGAAAAAGTTACCCCATACATGTTTTGTCTTTTAATCAAACATTATTTTCTCCTTAGAACTACAAAACTGTTTTTTTTTTTTAAAAAATATTTATTTATTCAAAAATTATGGCTACAATTTCCACTTGTTTTTCTAGATCTCAGTAGGGTACAAATCCCTCCCATCTGAGCAGAGCTGAACAGTTTCTTCACATGTCTCCAAGGTGTCCTTCTTTCCCGCCCTTCTACCTTGGCTGCTGTTGGAGGCCAGGGTCTCTCCTCAGGGATCTGGGCAGGGGCAGCATCATGACATCGTGAGCTACCTGTGGGAAAAGACAGGACAAGGAAGGAGAGCACTATCAGGCATTTCTAAAATTGAGTCTTATTGTAATGGAGGAGATGAGAGAGATTTACAGACAACGTCCCCAGACTGTCCTCACTCATTTCTTATATTCTTAATCCTCTTTATTTCTCTCATTTTAGTCTTTTCTCCTGTCCATGTGCAAAGATTTATTTGCATGGACCCAGATTTTCTTTTCCATCCAAGACATCCAAACACTCCCATCCAAAATTCATCTCTGTTCTGAAACCATCTGTTCCCAATCTTCTGCATAGTCCTTGATATTTTGATTGCCTCTCTCAGCTGGAAGACTACTTCTTCAGCAGAAGATGTAGAATCTCTCTGCTTCTAAACCATTGTGCCACTGCCAGTCTCTGCACACAAGACATCTCATCTAGGGTGGGATTCATCAGGCCAGATATCAACATCTACACTATAAGATCTGCTTTTGCTCAGTCATTGAATTCAGAGCAAATGTTTTGTCTCGAATTATGCTGCTGGTATCTAATAAGTGAACAAGGCAACAGAGAAGCAACAGACACTGTGCATCATACACATAATAAAGGAAAAGAGGTTAAAGTATGAAAAAGAGTTAGTGGCCTGGAAAAGAACAAATGGTAGAAAGAAAAAAAAAATCCAACAAATGTTGCCGCTGTTGACACTGTAAAAAGAGAACTAGTTTTTACAGTTAGGTAGAGCACATTAATCTAAACTAACTTCAGAGGCTTGCAGAGCCTTCTTCCTTTGTAGTCATAGAAAAGAAATAGGTAAGTTGGGAGAGCAATTAATCTGTCCAGCTTAAGACATCTGCCTGAGGAAGAAGTGGGCTGCATTTTAGATGTTTCTCTGTCTCTCATTAACTATAGAGTGGGTTTAGACAATTAGTCCAGGTGTAGATGTCCACTGGCATCTAAGAGTAGGTGAGATGAACCCCAGTGGCTACAGCAGAGAGGATACTGCAACGCACACCTGTGCCAGAAGCAATGTGGCGGCCTTCCCATGTGGCTCACCACAAGGAGCGAAGATGTGGGCTGCCAGAGCTTCATGCACATTGGTGCAGCCAGTCCCCTGGGACTGGTGCCAAGTGGTATATGATAACTCAACTCACAGGATGGGAAAGAAACTGTGATGATGTCCTACATACATCAGTTTCCACCAGCAGATCCTTGTATGAGATGAGATTGCAGAATGGTGAGGGTTGGAAGGGACATCTGAAGATCATCTAGGTCAACCTCCCTGCCAAAATAGGTTCACCTGTTCACACAGGAACATGTCCAGGCAGGCTTTGAAAGTCTCTGGAGAAGGAGACTCCACAACCTCCCTGTGCAGCCTGTTCCAGTGCTCCACCATCTTCACAGTAGAGAAGTTTTTCCTTGTCTTTAGGTGGAACTTCCTGGGTTTTGTTTGTGTCCATTGCCCCTTGTCCTATCACTGAACACTACTGAAATGTAGATCAAGGAAGATCTGCATCCTTGTAATTGTCTTTGCTCCTTTTCAAGGCATCCAGGCTCCAGGCCACCTCATCTGCTAGACTCTCACCATGGCCTTTTGCCTTTCTTGGACAGCCCTTCCCACAGCACTCCCAGGGCCTACCGCTAGAGCCTGGAAACCCTCAGACAGCCAGCTTTCCAGGGTCACTCTCTCCTTTATGTCTCACTCATCAGCCCCTGTCAATACTTGCCTCTCTCCAGTTGTCTGCTACATCTATTGCCATGCAGACTATTGCACCTGTGAAGCAAACTCTCCTGGCTGCCTCTCCACCCAGCCACCCGCACTCTCCTTCTCAGCCCAAGGGGGCAGGTGAGACCTTTTTCTAAAGTATTAAGGAAGACAGCACACAGCAGTGAAACTTCACTTGCAGTTTTTGGTTTTAGCCTGGCTCCTAACAAGGCAGAAAAGGAAAGAATACAGACAAGAATTAAAAAGCCACAGAAATGCTCAAAGAAATATTTCAAAGAGGTGGCAATTAGATTTAGCTCCTCACAATTATGTGACAGTTTCAAAGGCAGAAATATTCAGTATCAAAAGAACTGGTGGAAAACTAATTCCAAGAATGTCTAGCCATGAAGCCAAATGTTTCTTCACCTACAGAAGTCAACTGTAAGAAAAACAAAACCTTTAGCTTGACCTTCAAACAACAGTTAGTGGCTGATTTATTGACATGGTTTTCCAGAAAATGGACAATGCTTATGAAGACATTGAGAAGACTGTACAAGAAATTATATTTTCTCTGAGCTTCAAGGGTTGTAGCCAATTTTCCACTTTAAACAAGCTCTGCCAGGGTGTCCTTTTGTTAAGTCTAAGAATTAAAATCAAACAAAACAACAGCTTTATTGTAGCAAGTGGTTTAGCAATAGACCTAAGGCTACTACTCAATATTAAAACTTCACAATAAAAAAGAAGAATACTTACACACTTTGTTATGGAAATTACATGATAAGTTCATTAGCAACCTTTCTGAAAATAAAGCTAAATATATGGTAATTCAGTTTTCCACTACCAAGTTATCTCCTCATTGTGACTACTTGAGGGAAATTGTTTTCTGCATAGGAGTCATTATAAGTTGCAAGGTCCCATAGACCCTTCAGTTGGGGGAAGCAGAGACTCTATCAGAGTTACGTTTTATTTTTGAAAGCTTTTTTTTTTCCTTTCCCCTGAAGTGCTATGATTATCGATAGCAGCCATCTCTAAAAGTGCCTCCAAAGCTACAAATTGCTCACAAAGCTGAGTTTAGGCTGTCAACATACAAGTGAGATTTAGGCAATTTTTTGAAGTGCCTGAGTTCCATTTTCAAAAGGTATTTGAGAACTTGAGAGCCCAGATCAACCACCCAACTCCTGCAGCATAGCAGGTTACCACATCTGCTAAGCTACAATACCTACCTCTCTGTGTATCTGCTTTCAGTTTGTGGCAGCTCTGAATTTACCTCATAATAGGAGAGGTTTAAATTAGGTCAAATTACATTGCATTTGTATGCACACACATTTACTGCCATTCGGCTTATGCACAACCTCTGGGAACTCCTTGCCAGGCAAGTTTGCTAACCTGACCGTGTGTTTGATTTCATAAGTATCATTCAAAGTCAATAGGGCTTAGTAATGAAGGTACTTCTAAAAATTTTACTCAGAAACTGGGTATCATTTGTGAATCATCCATATCTGATTAATTTAAGGAGATCCTAGCAATTTTAGGAATACAACAGTAGGCAGCCTATAAGAGGACAATGCTTGCTAAAGAAGCTTCTTGTCATCAGATGATCAATGTGGCATTGGTCCTTATGCCACATTGTTTGCCCTCATATAGAGGTTTACTGCTTCTGTCTGCCAGTATCCTTTCTCTGTGGAAAGTATATAATTTGTGTGATGACAGAGATGAAGGAGATGACTCTCATTCATCACAGGCCCACCAAAAATCCCAGTCAAGGAGCAGAGCCTAGCACTGTGACTCGTAAGGAGACCTCAGCTCCGGAGATGACCTCCTATGCCTCCCATTTGCTGCACAAGTTGACAATGCTGAAAACAGCGAAACATTCTTTACCTCAGTACTAACAGGCAAGAACCCAGAGAATAAGTTCTTGGGGAGTGCCTGAGATACTTGAGAGCAGCCAACATTTTTGTGTGGCTGCTCACCTGTGAGTTGTGAACTGTTTTTATGACATGTTTTTTTCTGAAATGCTTTTATTCTGGACACTTAGCACTTTGCTTTAAGGAAGCTGGGCAGCTCTTTCATAACCTGCCATTTTCTCCAGACACAGCAGAGCAACAATGGTTGAAAAAAAGCAAATGCCTGCGATTTGTGCAAGTAAAGTCATCCAAAGCAATCACCAGAATGTGGCTGTATTCATAGATGGCTTATGCTGGGAGAATTTCCTTTTGCAGTTACAATCAAGGGTTACTCTGTCTCTGCTGGTTCTATAAGCTTTGGTGGTAGATCACATATTTTAGCAATTCCCTACTGTCTTGTCACTTTGGCTGGATATCGAGCTCCTGATCTGCTGGCTGCCCAGAAATCCTGTACAAAGGCCATTCGGTGTAAGTAGCAACAGTCAACCTGCACATTTGCACAAGGAGTCTTGCAGCTGGGACTTGTTGGACTTGCAGTAAATGCTTCAATCAGTTGCCATTAGGACTGGGCAGAAATCAGATCATTCTGGACTGCCAGTAAAGGTCAGTCTTCTTACACTATATAGCATATGTACCTCCTGATTCAGCCTGACTTTAATTCTGTATTGAAATAAGAGAGTCTGAGTATGAACTAATTCAAAGTGAACATCAAAGGTTTGTATAGATTCTAAATAATTAATTCTCAGTCCATGTTGATGAAGCAAATTAATATTAGCATAGCACATTTAGAAAAGGGGAAACTGACATAGACATTTATGTCCGGCAACTTTCAAGTGGTTGAATTGTTAGACGAACACTTCAGGAGAAAAAAAAACATTTGATTTTTTACAGAAATGTAAGGAGACAGCCTACAGTGTCTTGCACTAGACAGAAACTCAGCAGTCCTGCTCAGAGGCTGTTTTTAAAAATTGCTCTAGCCCAGCATCCCAAGCCACACAGGGAGTCAGTGAGAAGAGCCAGGTAAGAGCTAGGGAGATTCTAATCACTGCTTGTGTTTTTCCACTTCTAATCCAAGCTTCTGGAGTAAATATAAAGTGAGCTGTCAAGTAAATGCACTCACGCCATATGCTAGAAACATCACAAAACTTTGCTGGCCATATAAAAATCGCTGCATATGGGAACAATAACTCTTTCTTGAAAACCAAATAACTATTCTGATCTAAATCAATCAGGCCTGAGAAAGACAGAAAATGCACCCTTTTCAGGATACAGTGATTGCACAAGCGTTAGGAATATAACAGATTTTTAAAAACCACATGCTCTGGTACCTGCCCTTCTCAGAGCTATGGCTTTTAAGTGTGAGCTGTAGGACCTCTTATGCCAACATTTTAGCCCAGAGGAAATATCCCTGTGAGTGATCTAACCCCTTACAGGTCAGAGTCCTTAAATGGAAGGCAGGCCTTTTGGCTGATGGAGTGATCACTGCAGAGTACATAGTGACATGCCAGTCAGGTTTTTCCCTTGCACTTCTTCTCTTCCATTCTTCGTTTTCAATGTATGATAACTTGAAAATTAAATTCAAGCAAATAATTTGTAGAAAGCTGGGCAGCCACTGCTTTTTCAGATGTGTAATGTAAGATTTAAAGGTAACAGTACGTCTCTAAGTTCAGTTTCTAACCCCAAATTTATCTGGAGGCATAAGGTTGGTTGCATCTGGGTAGGTCTCATTTGCTGTTTATATTTGAGTGGAGCTTCAGAGACTTTTGAGCATGTTATTGTACAAAAAAAAACAACAACGGAAAGAAAGATAGGACATCAGAAAACTTACGCAGCTCTTAGGGAAGTCACAGAGACACGGTTCCCCAGGTGCAGGAGCTTTCACTTTTATTTTCACACCACCTTGTGTAATGAGTTTAACTCATTTCTGACCAGGACTCTCAAATACAACAAAAATACAAGCCAGCAGCAATAGCATGAGGGAGGGATCTCAGCTTCCACTGCCTTGCCAGGGCTTTTTCTGATGGGATAAGGATGCCCCGGGAAGGGAGATGGGCTTTCCTGCAGCCTTATTCTCCATTCCTGGCATTCTAGGACATCTCTGCGAGCTACAGTCGTGTCCCTAATGACACCCTAAATGACCCCAGCTGGGCCCACAGCTGCTCAACGTGGGACTGGGATCTACATAGCTCCCTTTAAAAACAACTGACTCCACGTGGGCTGGAATGAATGAGCCTCATTAGTGATGGTTTGTATCCCATGGCTGAGCATGCACCAGCTGTGACTGAAACCCTTCCTGTGACTGGGGCATCTCTGGGGTGCTCATGTGTGCACTCATGGAGCTGTGCTAAGGACACCGTTCCCTCAGGTAGGGCACAATCTCTCTAAACAGCCTCATGGACAACCAATATGCAGCTTCATAAGTGGCTTGACTGGAGTGAAAGGATAGCAGATGAATGTGCACATGGGTAGAATGGCTGCAGTATTTCCAAGGCAGACAGGCAAAGACTTTGGTGTTTATGATTTTAAATATTGTGATTACAAATGCAATGATATGTGTGGGAGAGGACCACAGCAAACTTAAAGAGGGGGCTTTGCAGACAGGTTTTCCAAGGTCAGCCACCAGTGTGACTGTCATTAAATAACACAAGCGGAAGACAAAATAGAATCGTGTGACAGCAAAATCAAATTTTTAGAAGTGGTTTGGGGTTTGTTTGCTTGTTCGTTATTTTTGTTCAGCTGGCATCCCACTGCTTTATCCTTATCATGCTGCCCAAAATCTACTTTGCATATATAGCAAGTCCTCAACAAAAATTTCAGTCTGATCAAAGCCAGCGAAAGGGGAAAAGGTCAAAGCACGCAGCTCTGGGGAGCTCTGTGTCAGATGTGCATGTGTGCGTATAAACAAAATCCTCTCTGCATGATGCACTGACAGTAGGTAAGATTCATGGCGTGTGCTACTCAGGAAGCAGCACTGTGCTGACAAAACTGCGTGGCGGCTGTGAAATAAGTGAGTACAAAATGACCAGCTGCAGAACAGAACCTCCCTCGGCAGGCCTGGATACTTGTCCCCATCTTGAGACCCAGATCTTGTGGCTATTTTTTGCACGTACAGACGAAATATTGGGAAATAATTTTTCCTAAATGGCATAATAAATGATTGTTTTAGCTCCACTGCCAGGTTCTTTCTGACTTTACTCTCTTGTGTGTCTCCCACTTGACTCACCATTGAAGTGCTGCTGGAGCCACAGCATATCTTGCCGGGCATGAGATGGCAGTAGTTTCAAATACAAATTCTTAAACTCAGAGATTCATAAAGTGTTAAGCCAGCAGAGACAGTTATGATAATTTGTTCTGGTCTTCTCCATTATGTGGGCCATGGAGTACCATATATATAGATGTACATATATTTATATATAAAATAATCATGCAGTGCTAGTTCATGGAGCTTGACTTTACTTTATCCAATACAAAAATCAGATTATCACTCTACTTGTCTTTCTTTCCTGGCTGCCTACAATCTTTCTTTGGCTTCAGTGGACTTGTCATTCTCAAATTTTTCTCTGGATTCCTGTTAGATCTCTGTGTGTAGATGTAGCTCTAGCTCTAGATCCAAGGTCTTTTGCCTACCCAGCACCACACAAGGCACAGTTTGCTAGGGGAATCTGCCTAACTATGTTCCATGGCTAGGGAGCAAAGCTTGCCTTACAGTATGAGCAGCTACATTGTGCCTGTGTGGTAGATCATTGAACAGAGCTGCTTGGGGAAACTCAGGACTGGGAGTTTTTGTCTCTAACTCTGCTTTGCTGTTTCCCCCACACAAGTTCCTCTCTTTCTTCTCCTCACTAAGATTTTTTTCCTCTTCATCTCCCAGTTGCTGGCAACATGTCCTTCTTTGCTGCCTTGACTCTATTGCTTGGATGTATTAGTGCTCAAGTACCTGTTTACTTTTAATTCCTTTCTTCATTCTATTGATTTTGCTATAACTGAATCCATCTGCTGCATCTGACTGCTGGGAGGATGGGAAGGCTGTTCTTCAAACAGCTTCTTTCCTCCTTAAAAGGGCGGTGTTTTACAGAACTCAGCATGAGAGTTTTGGTGCTGTCTAGAAATTTCCACAGAACGTGTTCTGTATCATTTCATTACCGCTCAGCTATTTGCTGGTTATTACAAACAAATTTGATTACAGTGAGTCAAATTGTATGTGAAATATGCAGTGTTCCTTTTCCTGTGTTCCTCCAAACAGCATTTTGTGCCAGTCATGTATCGTGCTCCAAGCTACCAGCAGTCCCAATACAGCCAAAAATGCAGATGAAGCAGGAGTCTCTCACACTTTCATCTTTCCACTTGCTCCTTGGTTAACATCCTCAGCTTCCCTTCAAACTACCAGCTCCATCCTCCCCACAAGCTGCCTGGCCTGTGCAGTGATCTTCTCCACACCCACAGCTCCCTTCCCCAGCAGTAGGCCAGGATGAGGTGTGCTGTAAATAGAAGAGACCTCTTAGTTTACTTTGCACGTGGTCCCAATCACGTGCCTATTTTAGCTGGTGGGAACTGTTTTTGAAGGACAGGAGTCAGCCAGATACTCAGCAAAACTCATCCTGTGAGAGTGCTGGAAGAAGCCAAAGAGCAAAAGTGAAATGCTGGGGTTTGAACCCCAAACCCCAAATTAAGGTTGATATATGGGTGATTCCCAAAGGCCTTCATAAAGAGGAGGTGAGTTTGCCTTATAGCTCCCCCCAAGGGTCCGGCCGGCCCTGCAGGGAGAGCCATAAGGGAAATGAGCCCCAGGGGTCCCGCACTGAGTTGACAAAGGTCAGGTGTCTGCTTGGGGATAAAAGCCAGGACCACTGGCAGGGAGTCAGGAGTGTCTGTCTGTGGAGGGCACTCCACAGAGCTTCCTGGTTCAGGGCAGACCTCCTGACTCTCCCTGGAGCTGGGCCCCAGTCTGCTCAAGACCTTAGTGAACATGGGTCGATTGGGTGAGACTCGCCATGTGGGCACCTTTTTCTTATGTGTTTAACTGGCTGGTTTGGGTGTTTCCCATGCCAACTATGGGCAACCTCAGCTCACTGTTTGTACCACCTGTTGTGGGCCAAGTCACAGCTTTTGTGGGATCGTTGGGGGTGGCGTTGATTATGTACCAGCTGATTGATCTGTTTGTACTCCCAGCGATCGTTCATGGAATGTCCTTTTTGCTTACAATACAGTCTGTGTATTGGTTCACCTTCCTGCTGGTGCTATCATTTTTGTTGGGCCTGGTCATTGGCAGAACAAAAAGGCAGCAGAGATGTTTCAGAAGGACAAACAAAACAAAAAAAAAACCTGGGAAGATGAGTGCAGGAAAAGCAGCCTTTCTGGCAGCTGCTGGTTGTGTGCTGCAGCACCAAGCCCTCCTTTGTGGCCATTTGGGACCCACAGGCAGTTCACACTCTTCATTCCACCAGATGGCAGATGGTGATACCAAGACTAGGTTTGCAGTGGATGTCAAATGGTGCTTCTTGGACAGACAAAGAAAAAGACGACTTTTCCCTGACTCAGCTTGGTTTCCTCAAGCTCAGCTGCTATCGCAGAGGGGAAAGATGGTGTCACAATGACTTGCTCATTATACACTATACGTTTCACAGAAGGTTTATTAGTAACTTTTAATGCAGATGCATGGAGCAAGGCTTCCTGCCTGATGGCCAAGCATAACCTTGAGGCCATGTGTAAAGAACATCAAAGCTCTGCTTCCACTGTGATTAACTGCCCTGAATGCTGGACTTGTGCATAATAGAGAGGAATTCACCCCATAGCCTGGGGCAAAGCTTCACCTTTCAAGTAGCAGAAAGGTCAAACACCTCAAATCTGCAGGTAGGACCCAAGAGTTAGCCAAAATGACTGATGCCACCTCTCTTTTGACCTGTTTTGTATTCCAGTGAAATGGAGTCAGCGATGAATCCCAGTGGGTGTGCTACCTGCTTTTTCATTCTCCCATGCATGCAACAAATTTGCAGCTGTTTTCATCTCATCGTTTATGGTAGTGGACATAGCCAAGGACAGCGTGAAGGTGAAGAGGGTTCATGAAGGTGGAGAAGGTTCAAGCATGATGCAGTGATTAAGGAAACTTCTCCCTGGAAGTTGAGAGGGTACCTTAATGGTTAAGTGAAACATATCCAATGTTACTTCAGCCTTCTGGATGACATTTTGATACAACATGTATGATGGAAGTCAGCATTTTAATTTCTGCAATAACCACCACAGTACAAAAGTATTGTTCAGCACTTTTCTATTACTGTCTGGAATGTTAGTTTTTATGGTGCCATATACATGTGCAGCATGGACAAGTTACAGTTGCTGTGGGAGCGTTAGTAATGAAATTCTTGAGTTCACAGTGCTTAAAAATCTCAAATGAGTTATAAAGTAGACTTGTTTGTGTTTAATTTCCTTAGTTAAAGAGAGAAAAAATAATTCCCACAAACCTTTGTGACAAAATTTGCCAATTTAACACCCCTCCATCTTAAAGCTTTGTTCAACCTTTTTTTTTTTTTTTTTTTTTTAATTTTATTTTGTTGTCTGTAAAAAGAAGCTTTTGCTGCTTATCTACCCTTCTGATTTTTTCCTGGGTCTACTCAATAGTGAGTCTAGAAGTCTGGATGAGGTTGAGGTGGGGAACTGGAAAAATCCAGGTTAGTGTTCATACTGTGTAAATTCATTATCCCAGAATATGTAAACATCGGTTCTGTTTTGGGAACCACAAATGAGAATTTTCCTTTCAGTGGGTATCACAATTTTCTGTTTTAAAACACTGATTGCTTCCACATGAACTCCCACTTCTCTGTTTCCACTAGCACACATCACCTGGCGCGTGTCAACACCCTCTTGTTCAATAAGACAGTCCTTTACTATATCCCCAGCATGCACATGACTAAAAGGTTTCATGCTCTTATCTGGGTACTGAGATTGAGCAGTATCTCATGAGTGTTTCTTCAGTTCCAACAAGGTTAAGTGGGAGATGAGTTTGGTGTTATTGTAGCACAGTGTTGCTTTCTTTTTAGCTGAGAGAATTGTCTCTCTTTGAGAGCAATTTTTTGAAAGTGTCTGATACTTTCAATACTTCCTCTCTCCCCTGTTAAAATTAGCTCTTTAGCTCTTCTTGGCAGGAGAGGAATAAGACCTAGGCACTGAAAACAACAGGCAACCACATACCACCATGAAAGCAGTTCCTTTTTTTCCTGATAAGAGAAGAGTTTTTGGAGCAGAAGATGACCACAGGACAGCCAAAGCAGCTCTTATAAGTTGATCTGCTTCTCCTTCAGACCTCATTCCACAGCACATATAACCATAAAGGACTGACCATCAGGCAATGCCCCATTCAGTGAGGCTCCCTGTGTATTAAGAAGGCAACATCAACAGGAGTTGCAGAGTTTCAGGCTAAAGTATCTAGGATGCCTAATAAACTGTTACTCTCAAAGCTGTACTTTAGAGGATAGGTACACATCTGGTAATACTCATAGCAAAGCCAAGGTATTTGTAGAACTCACAACTGCAACATAAAATGCTATTTTGCACTCAGGAAAGACGTGAGGTTATGTTTCTCTTGTTCTGTTCTAGACAGATACCTAGATGTATGTACAAAATGTGAAATCATACTACTGGTTTCCAGTCTTTCCAGAAAATTGCATTCAGGACAGTTTTAAGTGAAAAATGTTGCCAGTACACAGCTGAAGTTTATAGAGATGAATGCAGTGCAGAAAGCTTGTGAGCAAAAACCATTCACTTGTCTGTGATGGGGCATGCAACTCCTTAGAGTAATTTATTGTTGTTGTAGTACAACAGTGTAATGGTCATAAGTCCAAGTGAAGGGGGTGAGTTGGGTACTTGATATTAAGGCTATAGGTGTATGGGTGGGAAGGGAGAGAAAGGATATGGGGGACCTGTGGTAAGAAATCGAGAGAAAAGGGCATAGTCTGAGGTTAGTTGAGAAACTGAAAAAAAAAAAAATGATAGGGAA